>NW_026707313.1:65000-92500 GCF_902713425.1 Acipenser ruthenus
TAGAACATGCAGCTCTTTCCAGATGACACAAGACACATCCATCATCCACTGGTGCTGCAGCAATGGATATACTAGGGATGGGAAGTTGAAATGTATAAACTCTACAAAGGTGGTTAAACGTTGAATAATATGCTAGATGTATAACCGGTCACGTGACAAATTTCACCAAACGCATACTTTATTTATGTATTCATTTTAGTAATTTATCATCATATACAGCAGTCCATCGCGTATCCAACTGCTGTGGTAAGAGTGGAAATTATAAAAGGGAAGGGGTTTGGCAATTGCCTCCAAGTAGTTTTTAGAATTGGTGCAATAGAAAGATTGACACTGGGGCTGGTTTTATTCTCAACACGTCTGTTCATGCTGTAGTGGGCATGGTTCAGTCCACATGGGGTAAGAAAAGTGTTTTTTTCTGCTGTATTTTAAATAGAATTGCATCTCTAAACAAAGGAACGAGGCAAAAGCACATTTCAAGTTATTTTGAGGAACTGGACAAGAGAACTGTGGTATGTAAATAATTATGACAAACAAAATTGCCCTACCACAAAAACACAAGTTCAATGCTTCACCATTTGAAATGAAAGCATTCAGAATTACTGTGGATGGAGTTACTGAATGCAGTAAAAAGCAAACATCCAGAATAAACAGAACGCGCTAGATGGTGACTGTGATTACGTGTAACATGGTTTGTGCTGTGCAGTGATAGCTGTGCTCTGGTTTTGTGCTGGGCAGTGATAGCTGTGCTCTGTTTTGTGCTGGGCAGTGATAGCTGTGCTCTGGTTTGTGCTGGGCAGTGATAGCTGTGCTCTGGGGTTTGTGTTGGGCAGTGTTAGCTGTGCTCTGGGGTTTGTGCTGTGCAGTGATAGCTGTGCTCTGGGGTTTGTGCTGGGCAGTGATAGCTGTGCTCTGGTTTTGTGCTGGGCAGTGTTAGCTGTGCTCTGGGGTTTGTGCTGTGCAGTGATAGCTGTGCTCTGGGGTTTGTCCTGTGCAGTGATAGCTGTGCTCTGGGGTTTGTGCTGGGCAGTGATAGCTGTGCTCTGGGGTTTGCTGTGCAGTGATAGCTGTGCTCTGGGGTTTGTCCTGTGCAGTGATAGCTGTGCTCTGGGGTTTGTGCTGGGCAGTGATAGCTGTGCTCTGGGGTTTGTGCTGTGCAGTGATAGCTGTGCTCTGGGGTTTGCTGTGCAGTGATAGCTGTGCTCTGGGGTTTGTCCTGTGCAGTGATAGCTGTGCTCTGGGGTTTGTGCTGGGCAGTGATAGCTGTGCTCTGGGGTTTGTGCTGTGCAGTGATAGCTGTGCTCTGGTTTGTGCTGGGCAGTGATAGCTGTGCTCTGTGGTTTGTGCTGTGCAGTGATAGCTGTGCTCTGGGGTTTGTGCTGGGCAGTGATAGCTGTGCTCTGGGGTTTGTGCTGGGCAGTGATAGCTGTGCTCTTTGGTTTGTGCTGGGCAGTGATAGCTGTGCTCTGGGGTTTGTGCTGTGCAGTGATAGCTGTGCTCTGGTTTGTGCTGGGCAGTGATAGCTGTGCTCTGGGGTTTGTGCTGGGCAGTGATAGCTGTGCTCTGTGGTTTGTGCTGGGCAGTGATAGCTGTGCTCTAGGGTTTGTGCTGTGCAGTGATAGCTGTGCTCTGGTTTGTGCTGTGCAGTGATAGCTGTGCTCTGTGGTTTGTGCTGGGCAGTGATAGCTGTGCTCTGGGGTTTGTGCTGGGCAGTGATAGCTGTGCTCTGGGGTTTGTGCTGGGCAGTGATAGCTGTGCTCTGGGGTTTGTGCTGTGCAGTGATAGCTGTGCTCTGGGGTTTGTGCTGGGCAGTGATAGCTGTGCTCTGTGGTTTGTGCTGGGCAGTGATTGCTGTGCTCTGGGGTTTGTGCTGGGCAGTGATAGCTGTGCTCTGGGGTTTGTGCTGTGCAGTGATAGCTGTGCTCTGGGGTTTGCTGTGCAGTGATAGCTGTGCTCTGGGGTTTGTCCTGTGCAGTGATAGCTGTGCTCTGGGGTGTTTGCTGTGCAGTGATAGCTGTGCTCTGGGGTTTGTCCTGTGCAGTGATAGCTGTGCTCTGGGGTTTGCTGTGCAGTGATAGCTGTGCTCTGGTTTGTGCTGGGCAGTGATAGCTGTTCTCTGGGGTTTGTCCTGTGCAGTGATAGCTGTGCTCTGGGGTGTGTCCTGTGCAGTGATAGCTGTGCTCTGGGGTGTTTGCTGTGCAGTGATAGCTGTGCTCTGGGGTTTGTCCTGTGCAGTGATAGCTGTGCTCTGGGGTTTGTGCTGGGCAGTGATAGCTGTGCTCTGGGGTTTGTGCTGTGCAGTGATAGCTGTGCTCTGGTTTGTGCTGGGCAGTGATAGCTGTGCTCTGGGGTTTGCTGTGCAGTGATAGCTGTGCTCTGGTTTGTGCTGGGCAGTGATAGCTGTGCTCTGGGGTTTGTGCTGGGCAGTGATAGCTGTGCTCTGTGGTTTGTGCTGTGCAGTGATAGCTGTGCTCTGGGGTTTGTGCTGGGCAGTGATAGCTGTGCTCTGGGGTTTGTGCTGGGCAGTGATAGCTGTGCTCTGGGGTTTGTGCTGTGCAGTGATAGCTGTGCTCTGGTTTGTGCTGGGCAGTGATAGCTGTGCTCTGGGGTTTGTGCTGGGCAGTGATAGCTGTGCTCTGTGGTTTGTGCTGGGCAGTGATAGCTGTGCTCTGGGGTTTGTGCTGTGCAGTGATAGCTGTGCTCTGGTTTGTGCTGTGCAGTGATAGCTGTGCTCTGTGGTTTGTGCTGGGTAGTGATAGCTGTGCTCTGGGGTTTGTGCTGGGCAGTGATAGTGGTGCTCTGGGGTTTGCTGTGCAGTGATAGTGGTGCTCTGGGGTTTGCTGTGCAGTGATAGTGGTGCTCTGGAGTTTGTGCTGTGTAGTGTTAGCTCTGTTTTGTGTTGGGCAGTGATAGCTGTGCTCTGGGGTTTGTGCTGGGCAGTGATAGCTGTGCTCTGGTTTGTGCTGGGCAGTGATAGCTGTGCTCTAGTTTGTGCTGGGCAGTGATAGCTGTGCTCTGGTTTGTGCTGGGCAGTGATAGCGGTGCTCTGGGGTTTGTGCTGGGCAGTGATAGCTGTGCTCTGGGGTTTGTGCTGGGCAGTGATAGCTGTGCTCTGGGGTTTGTGCTGGGCAGTGATAGCTGTGCTCTGTGGTTTGTGCTGGGCAGTGATAGCTGTGCTCTGGGGTTTGCTGTGCAGTGATAGCTGTGCTCTGGGGTTTGTGCTGGGCAGTGATAGCTGTGCTCTGGGTTTGTGCTGGGCAGTGATAGCTGTGTTCTGGGGTTTGTGCTGTGCAGTGATAGCTGTGCTCTTTGGTTTGTACTGGGCAGTGATAGCTGTGCTCTGGGGTTTGTGCTGGGCAGTGATAGCTGTGTTCTGGGGTTTGTGCTGGGCAGTGATAGCTGTGCTCTGGTTTGTGCTGGGCAGTGATAGCTGTGCTCTGGGGTTTGCTGTGCAGTGATAGCTGTGCTCTGGTTTGTGCTGGGCAGTGATAGCTGTGCTCTGGGGTTTGTGCTGGGCAGTGATAGCTGTGCTCTGGTTTGTGCTGGGCAGTGATAGCTGTGCTCTTTGGTTTGTGCTGTGCAGTGATAGCTGTGCTCTGTGGTTTGTGCTGTGCAGTGATAGCTGTGCTCTGGTTTGTGCTGGGCAGTGATAGCTGTGCTCTGGGGATGTGCTGGGCAGTGATAGCTGTGCTCTGGGGTTTGTGCTGGGCAGTGATAGCTGTGCTCTGGGGTTTGCTGTGCAGTGATAGCTGTGCTCTGGTTTTGTGCTGGGCAGTGATAGCTGTGCTCTGGTTTTGTGCTGGGCAGTGATAGCTGTGCTCTGGGGTTTTGTGCTGGGCAGTGATAGCTGTGCTCTGGGGTTTTGTGCTGGGCAGTGATAGCTGTGCTCTGGGGTTTGTGCTGGGCAGTGATAGCTGTGCTCTGGGGTTTGCTGTGCAGTGATAGCTGTGCTCTGGTTTGTGCTGGGCAGTGATAGCTGTGCTCTGGGGTTTGTGCTGGGCAGTGATAGCTGTGCTCTCTGGTTTGTGCTGGGCAGTGATAGCGGTGCTCTGGGGTTTGTCCTGTGCAGTGATAGCTGTGCTCTGGGGTTTGTGCTGGGCAGTGATAGCTGTGCTCTGGGGTTTGCTGTGCAGTGATAGCTGTGCTCTGGGGTTTGCTGTGCAGTGATAGCTGTGCTCTGGGGTTTGTGCTGGGCAGTGATAGCTGTGCTCTGGTTTGTGCTGGGCAGTGATAGCTGTGCTCTGTGGTTTGTGCTGTGCAGTGATAGCTGTGCTCTGGGGTTTGTGCTGGGCAGTGATAGCTGTGCTCTGGGGTTTGTGCTGGGCAGTGATAGCTGTGCTCTGGGGTTTGTGCTGGGCAGTGATAGCTGTGCTCTGGGGTTTGTGCTGGGCAGTGATAGCTGTGCTCTGGGGTTTGCTGTGCAGTGATAGCTGTGCTCTGTGTTTTGTGCTGGGCAGTGATAGCTGTGCTCTGGGGTTTGTCCTGTGCAGTGATAGCTGTGCTCTGGGGTTTGTGCTGGGCAGTGATAGCTGTGCTCTGGGGTTTGCTGTGCAGTGATAGCTGTGCTCTGGTTTGTGCTGGGCAGTGATAGCTGTGCTCTGGGGTTTGCTGTGCAGTGATAGCTGTGCTCTGGTTTGTGCTGGGCAGTGATAGCTGTGCTCTGGGGTTTGTGCTGGGCAGTGATAGCTGTGCTCTGGGGTTTGTGCTGGGCAGTGATAGCTGTGCTCTGTGGTTTGTGCTGGGCAGTGATAGCTGTGCTCTGGGGTTTGTGCTGTGCAGTGATAGCTGTGCTCTGGTTTGTGCTGGGCAGTGATAGCTGTGCTCTGGGGTTTGTGCTGGGCAGTGATAGCTGTGCTCTGGGGTTTGTGCTGGGCAGTGATAGCTGTGCTCTGGTTTGTGCTGGGCAGTGATAGCTGTGCTCTGGGGTTTGTGCTGGGCAGTGATAGCTGTGCTCTGGGGTTTGTGCTGGGCAGTGATAGTGGTGCTCTGGGGTTTGCTGTGCAGTGATAGTGGTGCTCTGGTTTGTGCTGGGCAGTGATAGCTGTGCTCTGGGGTTTGTGCTGGGCAGTGATAGCTGTGCTCTGGGGTTTGTGCTGGGCAGTGATAGCTGTGCTCTGTGGTTTGTGCTGGGCAGTGATAGCTGTGCTCTGGGGTTTGTGCTGTGCAGTGATAGCTGTGCTCTGGTTTGTGCTGGGCAGTGATAGCTGTGCTCTGGGGTTTGTGCTGGGCAGTGATAGCTGTGCTCTGGGGTTTGTGCTGGGCAGTGATAGTGGTGCTCTGGGGTTTGCTGTGCAGTGATAGTGGTGCTCTGGGGTTTGTGCTGGGCATTGATAGTGGTGCTCTGGGGTTTACTGTGCAGTGATAGTGGTGCTCTGGAGTTTGTGCTGTGTAGTGTTAGCTCTGTTTTGTGCTGGGCAGTGATAGCTGTGCTCTGGGGTTTGTGCTGGGCAGTGATAGCTGTGCTCTGGTTTGTGCTGGGCAGTGATAGCTGTGCTCTGGTTTGTGCTGGACAGTGATAGCTGTGCTCTGGTTTGTGCTGGGCAGTGATAGCGGTGCTCTGGGGTTTGTGCTGGGCAGTGATAGCTGTGCTCTGGGGTTTGTGCTGGGCAGTGATAGCTGTGCTCTGTGGTTTGCTGTGCAGTTATAGCTGTGCTCTGGGGTTTGCTGTGCAGTGATAGCTGTGCTCTGGGGTTTGTGCTGGGCAGTGATAGCTGTGCTCTGGGGTTTGTGCTGGGCAGTGATAGCTGTGCTCTGGGTTTGTGCTGGGCAGTGATAGCTGTGCTCTGGGGTTTGTGCTGGGCAGTGATAGCTGTGCTCTGGTTTGTGCTGGGCAGTGATAGCTGTGCTCTGGGGTTTGCTGTGCAGTGATAGCTGTGCTCTGGTTTGTGCTGGGCAGTGATAGCTGTGCTCTGGGGTTTGTGCTGGGCAGTGATAGCTGTGTTCTGTGGTTTGTGCTGTGCAGTGATAGCTGTGGTCTTTGGTTTCTGCTGGGCAGTGATAGCTGTGCTCTGGGGTTTGTGCTGTGCAGTGATAGCTGTGCTCTGGTTTGTGCTGGGCAGTGATAGCTGTGCTCTGTGGTTTGTGCTGTGCAGTGATAGCTGTGGTCTTTGGTTTCTGCTGGGCAGTGATAGCTGTGCTCTGGGGTTTGTGCTGGGCAGTGATAGCTGTGCTCTGGGGTTTGTGCTGGGCAGTGATAGTGGTGCTCTGTGGTTTGCTGTGCAGTGATAGCTGTGCTCTGGGGTTTGCTGTGCAGTGATAGCTGTGCTCTGGGGTTTGTGCTGGGCAGTGATAGCTGTGTTCTGGGGTTTGTGCTGGGCAGTGATAGCTGTGTTCTGGGGTTTGTGCTGGGCAGTGATAGCTGTGCTCTGGGGTTTGCTGGGCAGTGATAGCTGTGCTCTGTGGTTTGTGCTGGGCAGTGATAGCTGTGCTCTTTGGTTTGTGCTGGGCAGTGATAGCTGTGTTCTGGGGTTTGTGCTGGGCAGTGATAGCTGTGTTCTGGGGTTTGTGCTGGGCAGTGATAGCTGTGCTCTGGGGTTTGTGCTGGGCAGTGATAGCTGTGCTCTGGGGTTTGCTGGGCAGTGATAGCTGTGCTCTGTGGTTTGTGCTGGGCAGTGATAGCTGTGCTCTGGGGATGTGGTGGGCAGCGATAGGTGTGCTCTGGGGTTTGTGCTGGGCAGTGATAGCTGTGCTCTGGGGTTTGCTGGGCAGTGATAGCTGTGCTCTTTGGTTTGTGCTGGGCAGTGATAGCTGTGTTCTGGGGTTTGTGCTGGGCAGTGATAGCTGTGTTCTGGGGTTTGTGCTGGGCAGTGATAGCTGTGCTCTGGGGTTTGCTGTGCAGTGATAGCTGTGCTCTTTGGTTTGTGCTGGGCAGTGATAGCTGTGTTCTGGGGTTTGTGCTGGGCAGTGATAGCTGTGTTCTGTGGTTTGTGCTGGGCAGTGATAGCTGTGCTCTGGGGTTTGTGCTGGGCAGTGATAGCTGTGCTCTGGTTTGTGCTGTGCAGTGATAGCTGTGCTCTGGTTTGTGCTGGGCAGTGATAGTGGTGCTCTGGTTTGTACTGGGCAGTGATAGCTGTGCTCTGGGGTTTGCTGGGCAGTGATAGTGGTGCTCTGTGGATGTGCTGGGCAGTGATAGCTGTGCTCTGGTTTGTGCTGGGCAGTGATAGCGGTGCTCTGGTTTGTACTGGGCAGTGATAGCTGTGCTCTGGGGTTTGCTGTGCAGTGATAGCTGTGTTCAGGGGTTTGTGCTGGGTAGTGATAGCTGTGTTCTGGGGTTTGTGCTGGGCAGTGATAGTGGTGCCCTGGGTTTGTGCTGGGCAGTGATAGCTGTGCTCTGGTTTGTGCTGGGCAGTGATAGCTGTGTTCTGGGGTTTGCTGGGCAGTGATAGCTGTGCTCTGGGGTTTGCTGGGCAGTGATAGCTGTGCTCTGGGGTTTGCTGTGCAGTGATAGCTGTGCTCTGGTTTGTGCTGTGCAGTGATAGCTGTGCTCTGGGGTTTGCTGGGCAGTGATAGTGGTGCTCTGTGGATGTGCTGGGCAGTGATAGCTGTGCTCTGGTTTGTGCTGGGCAGTGATAGCGGTGCTCTGGTTTGTACTGGGCAGTGATAGCTGTGCTCTGGGGTTTGCTGGGCAGTGATAGTGGTGCTCTGTGGATGTGCTGGGCAGTGATAGCTGTGCTCTGGTTTGTGCTGGGCAGTGATAGCGGTGCTCTGGTTTGTGCTGGGCAGTGATAGCTGTGCTCTGGGGTTTGCTGTGCAGTGATAGCTGTGCTCTGGGGTTTGCTGGGCAGTGATAGTGGTGCTCTGTGGATGTGCTGGGCAGTGATAGCTGTGCTCTGGTTTGTGCTGGGCAGTGATAGCGGTGCTCTGGTTTGTGCTGGGCAGTGATAGCTGTGCTCTGGGGTTTGCTGTGCAGTGATAGCTGTGTTCAGGGGTTTGTGCTGGGTAGTGATAGCTGTGTTCTGGGGTTTGTGCTGGGCAGTGATAGTGGTGCCCTGGGTTTGTGCTGGGCAGTGATAGCTGTGCTCTGGTTTGTGCTGGGCAGTGATAGCGGTGCTCTGGTTTGTGCTGGGCAGTGATAGCTGTGCTCTGGGGTTTGCTGTGCAGTGATAGCTGTGTTCTGGGGTTTGCTGGGCAGTGATAGCTGTGTTCTGGGGTTTGCTGGGCAGTGATAGCTGTGCTCTGGGGTTTGCTGGGCAGTGATAGCTGTGCTCTGGGGTTTGCTGGGCAGTGATAGCTGTGCTCTGGGGATGTGCTGGGCAGTGATAACTGTGCTCTGTGGTTTGTGCTGTGCAGTGATAGCTGTGCTCTGTGGTTTGTGCTGGGCAGTGATAGCTGTGTTCTGGGGTTTGTGCTGGGCAGTTATAGCTGTGCTCTGGGGTTTGTGCTGGGCAGTGATAGCTGTGCTCTGGGGTTTGTGCTGGGCAGTGATAGTGGTGCTCTGGGTTTGTGCTGGGCAGTGATAGCTGTGCTCTGGGGTTTGCTGTGCAGTGATAGCTGTGTTCTGGGGTTTGTGCTGGGCAGTGATAGCTGTGTTCTGGGGTTTGTGCTGGGCAGTGATAGCTGTGCTCTATGGTTTGTGCTGTGCAGTGATAGCTGTGCTCTGTGGTTTGTGCTGGGCAGTGATAGCTGTGTTCTGGGGTTTGTGCTGGGCAGTTATAGCTGTGCTCTGGGGTTTGTGCTGGGCAGTGATAGCTGTGCTCTGGGGTTTGTGCTGGGCAGTGATAGTGGTGCTCTGGGTTTGTGCTGGGCAGTGATAGCTGTGCTCTGGGGTTTGCTGTGCAGTGATAGCTGTGTTCTGGGGTTTGCTGGGCAGTGATAGCTGTGCTCTGGGGTTTGCTGGGCAGTGATAGCTGTGCTCTGGGGTTTGCTGGGCAGTGATAGCTGTGCTCTGGTTTGTGCTGTGCAGTGATAGCTGTGCTCTGGTTTGTGCTGGGCAGTGATAGCTGTGCTCTGGTTTGTGCTGGGCAGTGATAGCTGTGCTCTGGGGTTTGTGCTGGGCAGTGATAGCGGTGCTCTGGGGTTTGCTGTGCAGTGATAGCTGTGCTCTGGGGTTTGTGCTGTGCAGTGATAGCTGTGCTCTGGGGTTTGCTGGGCAGTGATAGCTGTGCTCTGGGGTTTGCTGGGCAGTGATAGCTGTGCTCTGGGGTTTGCTGGGCAGTGATAACTGTGCTGTGGTTTGTGCTGGGCAGTGATAGCTGTGTTCTGGGGATGTGCTGGGCAGTGATAACTGTGCTGTGGTTTGTGCTGGGCAGTGATAGCTGTGTTCTTGGGTTTGTGCTGGGCAGTGATAGCTGTGTTCTGGGGTTTGTGCTGGGCAGTGATAGCTGTGCTCTGGTTTGTGCTGGGCAGTGATAGCTGTGCTTTGGGGTTTGTGCTGTGCAGTGTTAGCTGTGCTCTGGGGTTTTTGCTGGGCAGTGATAGCTGTGCTCTGGGGTTTGTGCTGGGCACTGATAGCTGTGCTCTGGGGTTTGTGCTGGGCAGTGATAGTGGTGCTCTGGGTTTGTGCTGGGCAGTGATAGCTGTGCTCTGGGGTTTGCTGTGCAGTGATAGCTGTGTTCTGGGGTTTGCTGGGCAGTGATAGCTGTGCTCTGGGGTTTGCTGGGCAGTGATAGCTGTGCTCTGGGGATGTGCTGGGCAGTGATAGCTGTGCTTTGGGGTTTGTGCTGTGCAGTGATAGCTGTGCTCTGGGGTTTGTGCTGGGCAGTGATAGCTGTGCTCTGGGGTTTGTGCTGGGCAGTGATAGCTGTGCTCTGGGGTTTGTGCTGGGCAGTGATAGTGGTGCTCTGGGTTTGTGCTGGGCAGTGATAGCTGTGCTCTGGGGTTTGCTGTGCAGTGATAGCTGTGTTCAGGGGTTTGTGCTGGGTAGTGATAGCTGTGTTCTGGGGTTTGTGCTGGGCAGTGATAGTGGTGCCCTGGGTTTGTGCTGGGCAGTGATAGCTGTGTTCTGGGGTTTGCTGGGCAGTGATAGCTGTGCTCTGGGGTTTGCTGGGCAGTGATAGCTGTGCTCTGGGGTTTGCTGTGCAGTGATAGCTGTGCTCTGGTTTGTGCTGTGCAGTGATAGCTGTGCTCTGGGGTTTGCTGGGCAGTGATAGTGGTGCTCTGTGGATGTGCTGGGCAGTGATAGCTGTGCTCTGGTTTGTGCTGGGCAGTGATAGCGGTGCTCTGGTTTGTACTGGGCAGTGATAGCTGTGCTCTGGGGTTTGCTGGGCAGTGATAGTGGAGCTCTGTGGATGTGCTGGGCAGTGATAGCTGTGCTCTGGTTTGTGCTGGGCAGTGATAGCGGTGCTCTGGTTTGTGCTGGGCAGTGATAGCTGTGCTCTGGGGTTTGCTGTGCAGTGATAGCTGTGTTCAGGGGTTTGTGCTGGGCAGTGATAGCTGTGTTCTGGGGTTTGTGCTGGGCAGTTATAGCTGTGCTCTGGGGTTTGTGCTGGGCAGTGATAGTGGTGCTCTGGGTTTGTGCTGGGCAGTGATAGCTGTGCTCTGGGGTTTGCTGTGCAGTGATAGCTGTGTTCTGGGGTTTGTGCTGGGCAGTGATAGCTGTGTTCTGGGGTTTGTGCTGGGCAGTGATAGCTGTGCTCTATGGTTTGTGCTGTGCAGTGATAGCTGTGCTCTGTGGTTTGTGCTGGGCAGTGATAGCTGTGTTCTGGGGTTTGTGCTGGGCAGTTATAGCTGTGCTCTGGGGTTTGTGCTGGGCAGTGATAGCTGTGCTCTGGGGTTTGTGCTGGGCAGTGATAGTGGTGCTCTGGGTTTGTGCTGGGCAGTGATAGCTGTGCTCTGGGGTTTGCTGTGCAGTGATAGCTGTGTTCTGGGGTTTGCTGGGCAGTGATAGCTGTGCTCTGGGGTTTGCTGGGCAGTGATAGCTGTGCTCTGGTTTGTGCTGGGCAGTGATAGCTGTGCTCTGGTTTGTGCTGGGCAGTGATAGCTGTGCTCTGGGGTTTGTGCTGGGCAGTGATAGCGGTGCTCTGGGGTTTGCTGTGCAGTGATAGCTGTGCTCTGGGGTTTGTGCTGTGCAGTGATAGCTGTGCTCTGGGGTTTGCTGGGCAGTGATAGCTGTGTTCTGGGGATGTGCTGGGCAGTGATAACTGTGCTGTGGTTTGTGCTGGGCAGTGATAGCTGTGTTCTTGGGTTTGTGCTGGGCAGTGATAGCTGTGTTCTGGGGTTTGTGCTGGGCAGTGATAGCTGTGCTCTGGTTTGTGCTGGGCAGTGATAGCTGTGCTTTGGGGTTTGTGCTGTGCAGTGTTAGCTGTGCTCTGGGGTTTTTGCTGGGCAGTGATAGCTGTGCTCTGGGGTTTGTGCTGGGCACTGATAGCTGTGCTCTGGGGTTTGTGCTGGGCAGTGATAGTGGTGCTCTGGGTTTGTGCTGGGCAGTGATAGCTGTGCTCTGGGGTTTGCTGTGCAGTGATAGCTGTGTTCTGGGGTTTGCTGGGCAGTGATAGCTGTGCTCTGGGGTTTGCTGTGCAGTGATAGCTGTGCTCTGGGGTTTGCTGTGCAGTGATAGCTGTGCTCTGGGTTTGTGCTGGGCAGTGATAGCTGTGCTCTGGGGTTTGCTGGGCAGTGATAGCTGTGCTCTGGGGATGTGCTGGGCAGTGATAGCTGTGCTTTGGGGTTTGTGCTGTGCAGTGATAGCTGTGCTCTGGGGTTTGTGCTGGGCAGTGATAGCTGTGCTCTGGGGTTTGTGCTGGGCAGTGATAGCTGTGCTCTGGGGTTTGTGCTGGGCAGTGATAGTGGTGCTCTGGGTTTGTGCTGGGCAGTGATAGCTGTGCTCTGGGGTTTGCTGTGCAGTGACAGCTGTGTTCTGGGGTTTGCTGGGCAGTGATAGCTGTGCTCTGGTTTGTGCTGTGCAGTGATAGCTGTGCTCTGGGGTTTGCTGGGCAGTGATAGCTGTGCTCTGGGGATGTGCTGGGCAGTGATAGCTGTGCTTTGGGGTTTGTGCTGTGCAGTGATAGCTGTGCTCTGGGGTTTGTGCTAGGCAGTGATAGCTGTGCTCTGGGGTTTGTGCTAGGCAGTGATAGCTGTGCTCTGGGGTTTGTGCTGGGCAGTGATAGCTGTGCTCGGGTTTGTGCTGTGCAGTGATAGCTGTGCTCTGGGGTTTGTGCTGGGCAGTGATAGCTGTGCTCTGGGGTTTGTGCTGGGCAGTGATAGCTGTGCTCTGGGGTTTGTGCTGGGCAGTGATAGCTGTGCTCGGGTTTGTGCTGTGCAGTGATAGCTGTGCTCTGGGGTTTGTGCTGTGCAGTGATAGCTGTGCTCTGGTTTGTGCTGGGCAGTGATAGCTGTGCTCTGGGGTTTGCTGTGCAGTGATAGCTGTGCTCTGGTTTGTGCTGGGCAGTGATAGCTGTGCTCTGGTTTGTGCTGTGCAGTGATAGCTGTGCTCTGGGGTTTGTGCTGGGCAGTGATAGCTGTGCTCTGGGGTTTGCTGTGCAGTGATAGCTGTGCTCTGGTTTGTGCTGGGCAGTGATAGCTGTGCTCTGGTTTGTGCTGTGCAGTGATAGCTGTGCTGTGGGGTTTGTGCTGGGCAGTGATAGCTGTGCTCTGGTTTTGTGCTGTGCAGTGATAGCTGTGCTCTGGTTTTGTGCTGGGCAGTGATAGCTGTGCTCTGGGGTTTGTGCTGGGCAGTGATAGCTGTGCTCTGGGGTTTATGCTGGGCAGTGATAGCTGTGCTCTGGGGTTTGTGCTGGGCAGTGATAGCTGTGCTCTGGGGTTTGCTGTGCAGTGAAAGCTGTGCTCTGGGGTTTGCTGTGCAGTGATAGCTGTGCTCTGGTTTGTGCTGGGCAGTGATAGCTGTGCTCTGGTTTGTGCTGGGGAGTGATAGCTGTGCTCTGGTTTGTGCTGGGCAGTGATAGCTGTGCTCTGGGGTTTGCTGTGCAGTGATAGCTGTGCTCTGGTTTGTGCTGGGCAGTGATAGCTGTGCTCTGGGGTTTGTGCTGGGCAGTGATAGCTGTGCTCTGGGGTTTGTGCTGGGCAGTGATAGCTGTGCTCTGGGGTTTGCTGTGCAGTGATAGCTGTGCTCTGGTTTGTGCTGGGCAGTGATAGCTGTGCTCTGGGGTTTGTGCTGGGCAGTGATAGCTGTGCTCTGGGGTTTGTGCTGGGCAGTGATAGCTGTGCTCTGGTTTGTTCTGTGCAGTGATAGCTGTGCTCTGGGGTTTGCTGTGCAGTGATAGCTGTGCTCTGGGGTTTGTGCTGTGCAGTGATAGCTGTGCTCTGGGGTTTGTGCTGGGCAGTGATAGCTGTGCTCTGGGGTTTGCTGTACAGTGATAGCTGTGCTCTGGGGTTTGCTGTGCAGTGATAGCTGTGCTCTGGTTTGTGCTGGGCAGTGATAGCTGTGCTCTGGTTTGTGCTGGGCAGTGATAGCTGTGCTCTGGTTTGTGCTGGGCAGTGATAGCTGTGCTCTGGGGTTTGTGCTGGGCAGTGATAGCTGTGCTCTGGTTTGTGCTGGGCAGTGATAGCTGTGCTCTGGGGTTTGCTGTGCAGTGATAGCTGTGCTCTGGGGTTTGTGCTGGGCAGTGATAGCTGTGCTCTGGGGTTTGCTGTGCAGTGAAAGCTGTGCTCTGGGGTTTGCTGTGCAGTGATAGCTGTGCTCTGGGGTTTGCTGTGCAGTGATAGCTGTGCTCTGGTTTGTGCTGGGCAGTGATAGCTGTGCTCTGGTTTGTGCTGGGCAGTGATAGCTGTGCTCTGGGGTTTGTGCTGGGCAGTGATAGCTGTGCTCTGGGGTTTGCTGGACAGTGATAGCTGTGCTCTGGGGTTTGCTGTGCAGTGATAGCTGTGCTCTGGTTTGTGCTGGGCAGTGATAGCTGTGCTCTGGGGTTTGTGCTGTGCAGTGATAGCTGTGCTCTGGGGTTTGTGCTGGGCAGTGATAGCTGTGCTCTGGTTTGTGCTGTGCAGTGATAGCTGTGCTCTGGGGTTTGTGCTGGGCAGTGATAGCTGTGCTCTGGTTTGTGCTGTGCAGTGATAGCTGTGCTCTGGGGTTTGTGCTGGGCAGTGATAGCTGTGCTCTGGGGTTTGCTGTGCAGTGATAGCTGTGCTCTGGGGTTTGTGCTGGGCAGTGATAGCTGTGCTCTGGGGTTTGCTGTGCAGTGATAGCTGTGCTCTGGGGTTTGCTGGGCAGTGATAGCGGTGCTCTGGTTTGTGCTGTGCAGTGATAGCTGTGCTCTGGTTTGTGCTGGGCAGTGATAGCTGTGCTCTGGGGTTTGTGCTGGGCAGTGATAGCTGTGTTCTGGGGTTTGTGCTGTGCAGTGATAGCTGTGTTCTGGGGTTTGTGCTGTGCAGTGATAGCTGTGCTCTGGTTTGTGCTGGGCAGTGATAGCTGTGCTCTGGTTTGTGCTGGGCAGTGATAGCTGTGCTCTGGGGTTTGCTGTGCAGTGATAGCTGTGCTCTGTGGTTTGTGCTGGGCAGTGATAGCTGTGCTCTGGGGTTTGTGCTGGGCAGTGATAGCTGTGCTCTGGTTTGTGCTGTGCAGTGATAGCTGTGCTCTGGTTTGTGCTGTGCAGTGATAGCTGTGCTCTGGTTTGTGCTGGGCAGTGATAGCTGTGCTCTGGGATTTGCTGTGCAGTGATAGCTGTGCTCTGTGGTTTGTGCTGGGCAGTGATAGCTGTGCTCTGGGGTTTGTGCTGGGCAGTGATAGCTGTGCTCTGGGGTTTGTGCTGGGCAGTGATAGCTGTGCTCTGGGGTTTGCTGGGCAGTGATAGCTGTGCTCTGGTTTGTGCTGGGCAGTGATAGCTGTGCTCTGGGGTTTGTGCTGGGCAGTGATAGCTGTGCTCTGGGGATTGTGCTGGGCAGTGATAGCTGTGCTCTGGTTTGTTCTGTGCAGTGATAGCTGTGCTCTGGGGTTTGCTGTGCAGTGATAGCTGTGCTCTGGGGTTTGTGCTGGGCAGTGATAGCTGTGCTCTGGGGTTTGCTGTGCAGTGATAGCTGTGCTCTGGGGTTTGCTGTGCAGTGATAGCTGTGCTCTGGTTTGTGCTTGGCAGTGATAGCTGTGCTCTGGTTTGTGCTGGGCAGTGATAGCTGTGCTCTGGTTTGTGCTGGGCAGTGATAGCTGTGCTCTGGGGTTTGCTGGACAGTGATAGCTGTGCTCTGGGGTTTGCTGTGCAGTGATAGCTGTGCTCTGGTTTGTGCTGGGCAGTGATAGCTGTGCTCTGGTTTGTGCTGTGCAGTGATAGCTGTGCTCTGGGGTTTGTGCTGGGCAGTGATAGCGGTGCTCTGGGGATGTGCTGGGCAGTGATAGCTGTGCTCTGGTTTGTGCTGGGCAGTGATAGCTGTGCTCTGGGGTTTGTGCTGGGCAGTGATAGCTGTGCTCTGGTTTGTGCTGTGCAGTGATAGCTGTGCTCTGGGGTTTGTGCTGGGCAGTGATAGCTGTGCTCTGGGGTTTGTGCTGGGCAGTGATAGCTGTGCTCTGGGGTTTGTGCTGGGCAGTGATAGCTGTGCTCTGGTTTGTGCTGGGCAGTGATAGCTGTGCTCTGGTTTGTGCTGTGCAGTGATAGCTGTGCTCTGGGGTTTGCTGTGCAGTGATAGCTGTGCTCTGGGGTTTGTGCTGGGCAGTGATAGCTGTGCTCTGGGGTTTGTGCTGTGCAGTGATAGCTGTGCTCTGGGGTTTGTGCTGGGCAGTGATAGCTGTGCTCTGGTTTGTGCTGTGCAGTGATAGCTGTGCTCTGGGGTTTGCTGTGCAGTGATAGCTGTGCTCTGGTTTGTGCTGGGCAGTGATAGCTGTGCTCTGGTTTGTGCTGGGCAGTGATAGCTGTGCTCTGGGGTTTGTGCTGTGCAGTGATAGCTGTGCTCTGGTTTGT
This sequence comes from Acipenser ruthenus, assembly GCF_902713425.1. Classification (NCBI taxonomy): domain Eukaryota; kingdom Metazoa; phylum Chordata; class Actinopteri; order Acipenseriformes; family Acipenseridae; genus Acipenser; species Acipenser ruthenus. The sequence continues at coordinate 80,771 of NW_026707313.1, forward strand.
GCTGTGCAGTGATAGCTGTGCTCTGGTTTGTGCTGTGCAGTGATAGCTGTGCTCTGGTTTGTGCTGTGCAGTGATAGCTGTGCTCTGGGGTTTGCTGTGCAGTGATAGCTGTGCTCTGGTTTGTGCTGGGCAGTGATAGCTGTGCTCTGGGGTTTGTGCTGGGCAGTGATAGCTGTGCTCTGGGGTTTGTGCTGTGCAGTGATAGCTGTGCTCTGGTTTGTGCTGTGCAGTGATAGCTGTGCTCTGGTTTGTGCTGGGCAGTGATAGCTGTGCTCTGGTTTGTGCTGGGCAGTGATAGCTGTGCTCTGGTTTGTGCTGTGCAGTGATAGCTGTGCTCTGGGGTTTGTGCTGTGCAGTGATAGCTGTGCTCTGGGGTTTGCTGCGCAGTGATAGCTGTGCTCTGGGGTTTGTGCTGGGCAGTGATAGCTGTGCTCTGGGGTTTGCTGTGCAGTGATAGCTGTGCTCTGGGGTTTGCTGGGCAGTGATAGCGGTGCTCTGGTTTGTGCTGTGCAGTGATAGCTGTGCTCTGGTTTGTGCTGGGCAGTGATAGCTGTGCTCTGGGGTTTGTGCTGGGCAGTGATAGCTGTGTTCTGGGGTTTGTGCTGTGCAGTGATAGCTGTGTTCTGGGGTTTGTGCTGTGCAGTGATAGCTGTGCTCTGGTTTGTGCTGGGCAGTGATAGCTGTGTTCTGGGGTTTGTGCTGTGCAGTGATAGCTGTGTTCTGGGGTTTGTGCTGTGCAGTGATAGCTGTGCTCTGGTTTGTGCTGGGCAGTGATAGCTGTGCTCTGGTTTGTGCTGGGCAGTGATAGCTGTGCTCTGGGGTTTGCTGTGCAGTGATAGCTGTGCTCTGTGGTTTGTGCTGGGCAGTGATAGCTGTGCTCTGGGGTTTGTGCTGGGCAGTGATAGCTGTGCTCTGGTTTGTGCTGTGCAGTGATAGCTGTGCTCTGGTTTGTGCTGTGCAGTGATAGCTGTGCTCTGGTTTGTGCTGGGCAGTGATAGCTGTGCTCTGGGGTTTGCTGTGCAGTGATAGCTGTGCTCTGTGGTTTGTGCTGGGCAGTGATAGCTGTGCTCTGGGGTTTGTGCTGGGCAGTGATAGCTGTGCTCTGGGGTTTGTGCTGGGCAGTGATAGCTGTGCTCTGGGGTTTGCTGGGCAGTGATAGCTGTGCTCTGGTTTGTGCTGGGCAGTGATAGCTGTGCTCTGGGGTTTGTGCTGGGCAGTGATAGCTGTGCTCTGGGGTTTGTGCTGGGCAGTGATAGCTGTGCTCTGGTTTGTTCTGTGCAGTGATAGCTGTGCTCTGGGGTTTGCTGTGCAGTGATAGCTGTGCTCTGGGGTTTGTGCTGGGCAGTGATAGCTGTGCTCTGGTTTGTGCTGGGCAGTGATAGCTGTGCTCTGGGGTTTGCTGTGCAGTGATAGCTGTGCTCTGGGGTTTGCTGTGCAGTGATAGCTGTGCTCTGGTTTGTGCTGGGCAGTGATAGCTGTGCTCTGGTTTGTGCTGGGCAGTGATAGCTGTGCTCTGGGGTTTGCTGTGCAGTGATAGCTGTGCTCTGGTTTGTGCTGGGCAGTGATAGCTGTGCTCTGGTTTGTGCTGGGCAGTGATAGCTGTGCTCTGGTTTGTGCTGGGCAGTGATAGCTGTGCTCTGGGGTTTGCTGGACAGTGATAGCTGTGCTCTGGGGTTTGCTGTGCAGTGATAGCTGTGCTCTGGTTTGTGCTGGGCAGTGATAGCTGTGCTCTGGTTTGTGCTGTGCAGTGATAGCTGTGCTCTGGGGTTTGTGCTGGGCAGTGATAGCGGTGCTCTGGGGATGTGCTGGGCAGTGATAGCTGTGCTCTGGTTTGTGCTGGGCAGTGATAGCTGTGCTCTGGGGTTTGTGCTGGGCAGTGATAGCTGTGCTCTGGTTTGTGCTGTGCAGTGATAGCTGTGCTCTGGGGTTTGTGCTGGGCAGTGATAGCTGTGCTCTGGGGTTTGTGCTGGGCAGTGATAGCTGTGCTCTGGGGTTTGTGCTGGGCAGTGATAGCTGTGCTCTGGTTTGTGCTGGGCAGTGATAGCTGTGCTCTGGTTTGTGCTGTGCAGTGATAGCTGTGCTCTGGGGTTTGCTGTGCAGTGATAGCTGTGCTCTGGGGTTTGTGCTGGGCAGTGATAGCTGTGCTCTGGGGTTTGTGCTGTGCAGTGATAGCTGTGCTCTGGGGTTTGTGCTGGGCAGTGATAGCTGTGCTCTGGTTTGTGCTGTGCAGTGATAGCTGTGCTCTGGGGTTTGCTGTGCAGTGATAGCTGTGCTCTGGTTTGTGCTGGGCAGTGATAGCTGTGCTCTGGTTTGTGCTGGGCAGTGATAGCTGTGCTCTGGGGTTTGTGCTGTGCAGTGATAGCTGTGCTCTGGTTTGTGCTGTGCAGTGATAGCTGTGCTCTGGTTTGTGCTGTGCAGTGATAGCTGTGCTCTGGTTTGTGCTGTGCAGTGATAGCTGTGCTCTGGGGTTTGCTGTGCAGTGATAGCTGTGCTCTGGTTTGTGCTGGGCAGTGATAGCTGTGCTCTGGGGTTTGTGCTGGGCAGTGATAGCTGTGCTCTGGGGTTTGTGCTGTGCAGTGATAGCTGTGCTCTGGTTTGTGCTGGGCAGTGATAGCTGTGCTCTGGGGTTTGTGCTGTGCAGTGATAGCTGTGCTCTGGGGTTTGTGCTGGGCAGTGATAGCTGTGCTCTGGTTTGTGCTGTGCAGTGATAGCTGTGCTCTGGGGTTTGCTGTGCAGTGATAGCTGTGCTCTGGTTTGTGCTGGGCAGTGATAGCTGTGCTCTGGTTTGTGCTGGGCAGTGATAGCTGTGCTCTGGGGTTTGTGCTGGGCAGTGATAGCGGTGCTCTGGGGATGTGCTGGGCAGTGATAGCTGTGCTCTGGTTTGTGCTGGGCAGTGATAGCTGTGCTCTGGGGTTTGTGCTGGGCAGTGATAGCTGTGCTCTGGTTTGTGCTGTGCAGTGATAGCTGTGCTCTGGGGTTTGTGCTGGGCAGTGATAGCTGTGCTCTGGGGTTTGTGCTGGGCAGTGATAGCTGTGCTCTGGGGTTTGTGCTGGGCAGTGATAGCTGTGCTCTGGTTTGTGCTGGGCAGTGATAGCTGTGCTCTGGTTTGTGCTGTGCATTGATAGCTGTGCTCTGGGGTTTGCTGTGCAGTGATAGCTGTGCTCTGGGGTTTGTGCTGGGCAGTGATAGCTGTGCTCTGGGGTTTGTGCTGTGCAGTGATAGCTGTGCTCTGGGGTTTGTGCTGGGCAGTGATAGCTGTGCTCTGGTTTGTGCTGTGCAGTGATAGCTGTGCTCTGGGGTTTGCTGTGCAGTGATAGCTGTGCTCTGGTTTGTGCTGGGCAGTGATAGCTGTGCTCTGGTTTGTGCTGGGCAGTGATAGCTGTGCTCTGGGGTTTGTGCTGTGCAGTGATAGCTGTGCTCTGGTTTGTGCTGTGCAGTGATAGCTGTGCTCTGGTTTGTGCTGTGCAGTGATAGCTGTGTTCTGGTTTGTGCTGTGCAGTGATAGCTGTGCTCTGGGGTTTGCTGTGCAGTGATAGCTGTGCTCTGGTTTGTGCTGGGCAGTGATAGCTGTGCTCTGGGGTTTGTGCTGGGCAGTGATAGCTGTGCTCTGGGGTTTGTGCTGTGCAGTGATAGCTGTGCTCTGGTTTGTGCTGTGCAGTGATAGCTGTGCTCTGGTTTGTGCTGGGCAGTGATAGCTGTGCTCTGGTTTGTGCTGGGCAGTGATAGCTGTGCTCTGGTTTGTGCTGTGCAGTGATAGCTGTGCTCTGGGGTTTGTGCTGTGCAGTGATAGCTGTGCTCTGGGGTTTGTGCTGTGCAGTGATAGCTGTGCTCTGGGGTTTGTGCTGTGCAGTGATAGCTGTGCTCTGGGGTTTGCTGCGCAGTGATAGCTGTGCTCTGGGGTTTGTGCTGTGCAGTGATAGCTGTGCTCTGGTTTGTGCTGGGCAGTGATAGCTGTGCTCTGGGGTTTGTGCTGTGCAGTGATAGCTGTGCTCTGGGGTTTGCTGCGCAGTGATAGCTGTGCTCTGGGCTTTCAGCAGATTCAACACTTCCACAATCCTCACACCAATTAAACAATTCAACACTTACACAATCCAATTAAACAGTTTTATAATATTAATATTGCTGTTTCAAAGCCACAGTTGTTATAGAAATGTATAGGTTTAATCAATGTAAATATTTAAATTCAATTGCTTAAAATCAAAAACAGTATTGTTTCCAAGTATGAAACAGCAAACCATGTATAATAGAAGGTTACATTTTTGTAACTAGTTTCTTAAAGTCTTTCATTTTTTATTTTCATGACAAGTTATAGAGTAAAAAAAAGTTTGGTGTTATTGCAAAGAATGAGTAGACCTGTTTAAAATTTTAAAACACTTGTAATTTTTCGATTTTCCTCCTTTTTGAGTTTTGAATAAATCATGTAAATCGAGCTAAATCTGTAAATTTCTTGTAATTTTTGCAAAAAATTGAGAAGGGTTCTAGAATTATTCTGGTGTTTTAAAGGGTTTTTATCTCATTGTATTCTAGTAGTGTACTGCCCTGTAACACATGTAAGTCTCTTTGGATAAAGTCTGCCTAATAATAATAATAATAATAATAATAATAATAATAATAATAATAATAATAACCAGGCTACGGTAATGATCAATGTCCCACAACATGGCGTCTTCCAGACTGCTCTCACAAACGCAGTAATGATGCGGCCAGTATGTACATTATTTACTATTAAAATGTGCATCGTTTCAAAGAGATCCCTGTGCTCAGCGTTCCTGCCTAACTCTTTTTCTCTTTTCCTCTTCATGCTACCACCCTGCTGTCCTGCTGTCCTCCTTTAACAACAGATAAGTAAACTGGCCTTTATATTTTACTTTTCACAGGTATTATATAAAGACTAACATATTATACATGTGCACTTAACCCTTTAAGGACTTCATTTTTTTGACTTACTGGGACACCATACTGCCGTGCAAGTTGGAAACGCATATCATTGCATTAGGGAGGGATTGGATTTCTCTCTCTGATATCTTATTTTTTTGCGTGACATCACTGAGACACGCATTTATGTTTTAAACGGGGGGTCAAATGATAAGAATCTTTGAATCTGATCGAACCTAAGCCAATTCAGGTCCAAGTTGTAAGTGTAAACACCGATAAGAGAACAGATCGTAATACTTCATTTCATTTTCTGTTTTCAGGACTGCCTTATCCTGGTGAAAGCAAAGTTAGAAAGATGGAGTCTGTTTACATTAAACAGGAGGAGGTTCAGGAATTGGTACCTGTCTGCATTAAACAGGAGATGACTGAACTGGAGCCTGTCCACATTAAAGAAGAGACTGAACTGGAGCCTGTCCACATCAAAGAAGAGACTGAACTGGTGCCTGTCCACATTAAAGAAGAGACTGAACTGGAGCCTGTCCACATCAAAGAAGAGACTGAACTGGAGCCTGTCCACATCAAAGAAGAGACTGAACTGGAGCCTGTCCACATTAAAGAAGAGACTGAACTGGAGCCTGTCCACATCAAAGAAGAGACTGAACTGGAGCCTGTCCACATCAAAGAAGAGACTGAACTGGAGCCTGTCCACATTAAAGAGGAAGAGACTGAACTGGAGCCTGTCCACATGAAAGAGGAAGAGACTGAATTGCAGCCTGTCCACATTGAACAGTCTGTTGATTTGTTGTGTAAGGATTCAGAAAACATATCCCGGCCAAAGATATCACATCATTGTTCTGAATGTTGGAAGAGCTTCAGTCGATTAGGAAACCTAAAAACACACCAGCGAATTCACACTGGAGAGGCGCTGCATCACTGTCCTAAATATGGGGAGAGTTTCAGTCAGTTAGGAAACCTAAAAACACAGCAGCGAATTCACACTGGAGAGAAGCCGTATCACTGTTCTGAATGTGGGAAGAGCTTCATTCAGTTAGGAAACCTAAAAAGACACCAGCGAACTCACACTGGAGAGAAGCCATATCACTGCTCTGAATGTGGAAAGAACTTTAGTTGCTTAAAAAGCCTACAACTACACCAACGAATTCACACTGGAGAGAAGCCATATTACTGTAATGAATGTGGGAAAAGCTTCACTGAATCAGGACAACTAAAAACACACCAACGAATTCACACTGGAGAGAAGCCGTATCACTGTACTGAATGTGGGAAAAGCTTCACTGAATCAGGAACCCTAAAAACACACCAACGAATTCACACTGGAGAGAAGCCATATCGCTGTACCGAATGTGGGAAGAGCTTCAGACAGTCAAGCACCCTAAAACGACACCTGCAAATTCACACTGAAGCCAGCCTCCCTCCCTCCCAGTCCCTCACCTCTCCACCCTACATGTTTGAGTGTGTGGAGAGCTGACTAATTCATTCTCTCTCTCTCTCATCCTGCAGTAAATGAAGGGGGTCCCCAGGAGTGAGAGCCAGCCTGAATCCAGAGACACAGAGAAGGGGATTGTGTCAAACTGAAGAGACAGATCCATTCTTTCAGAGTGAACTGGAGAGCCCTGGGATTCAGCTCCACTCCTGCCCCTGAATTGGAAATGAATCTCACTCATCATGCTGTGAGGATTTATGACAGTTACAGGGTCATTCTACTTAGAAGGGAGACATTGGAAATATATACCAAGCTTTTTCTCTGAACACTATATATGTTTGATGCAACACATTAAGCTGCCAGTAGCATTATTATTATTATTATTATTATTATTTATTTCTTAGCAGACGCCCTTATCCAGGGCGACTTACAATCGTAAGCAAATACATTTCAAGTGTTACAATACAAGTAATACAATAAGAGCAAGAAATACAATAACTTTTGTACTAGCCTACAGACTAATTCACACCTAAAGTAGCATATATAAAGCTCTATATATCATTAATTTTTCTTTTGTATCTTGACTTTTCGTAGTTTTTTTGTGACTTTGTAGACCTAGCCGTGATGTATTAAAGTAATTTTCATTCCTGTAACTTCGTTTCATCCTTTCTGCGGTAGTTTAATTATGAATGTTTGTTTCAAACTACGTTTGTATACAAATGCTTACCCTTCATGTATTATCATTTTCTTTCCTGATTTAAGACTTCGGATTGTGCCTGTTATTTTACGCATGCCTCCCACTGGTGTAGATTCAACTCGTTGTTCATATGTATGTGAAACTTCCTGTTTAAGAGCTTCAGGGCTTTGAGTTACTTTTAAAATAAAGCACCTTAAAATATAAAAGAAAGCAAAAAATGTGTTAATAGTATGTTAAATAACAATGGCAATAAAAATATTTGGTTTTCCTTTTAGATCTTAAGGTGATTTATGAATGAAGAGAAGCATGTAAACAGATCATTGCAGAGTTCTTTAATTAAACACAAACGGAAATCTTTTCTTCTCAGTAATTAATGTAGCGCACAGACAACTGAAATATGCTAAAAGTATTTACTTGCGTAGCCTACTGTATACACTGTACTTTCCTTTTACACAACCAAAATTATTATTATTATTATTATTATTTATTAGCAGACACCCTTATCCAGGGCGACTTACAATCGTAAGCAAATACATTTCAAGTGTTACAATACAAGTAATACAATAAGAGCAAGAAATACAATAACTTTTGTTCAAGTGTGACAAACCACAATTCAATAATACAGCAGATAATAGTGATAGTTACATCAGGATATGATTAAATAGTGATAGTTACATCAGGATGTGATTAAATACAAAGTACTACAGGTTAAAAACTTGGCAGATTACAGTATTCTGAAGTACAGGATTAAATGCAGTAAAATAGAGAGGTGTTGAGGAGGGAGGAGATGAAGGGGAGTAGAGCAGGAGCAGCAGCTTGAAAGAGGTGAGTGGGGAGGGGGTCCAAGGCACACGTGGTGGGTTTGTGACCCTGGAGCAGGGAGGAGAGGTCAGAGTCCGAGAGGGGCAAGAAGGTGGAGAAGGAGGGCGAGTCAGTAGGGGTTGCAGTGGGTGTAGGGGTTGGAGCAGGAGGGGGTGCGGGGGAGGGAGAGGTGTTAAAGAGTTTGCGGATATCTGAGATTTTCTGAGAAGAAGGAGGCAAAGTCATCAGGGGAGATAGAGGAGGAGAGAGGAGGAGGGGGTAGGGAGGAGGAGGGGGGAGGGTTTAGGAGGGAGGAGAAGGTAGAGAATAGTTTACGTGGGTTGTTAGTGGAGGCTTGGATTACAGATTGGAAATATACGTAGACAAACAAAAAGTGATGATATTCTTAAATTAACATGCTTTTTGGGATATTAACTTCTTAAGTGTTTTCATAGAATTATGTTTTCGCTTATGCGTTGTAACGAATGCATGTGTGCTGCTGGCTGGGTTTACTTGGTCCAATTAAGTAATTTAGGGTACAGTTGGAACAAAAACGAGGAGGGACATTGAAGATACAAAATTTACAAAACAAGGGAAATTTACAAAACAAGACAATTACAGACAAGCAAGCAAAACACTCCCAATACGTAATTTTTCACAGGGTCTCTTGCGGTCCTTACAGGTTCAAAACTCAAACCAAAGTGAAGGAACAGATTGCGTCATGACCCCTTGGTATACGAGTGCAGCTGCCCCTCCAATCTGCGGCTGCCATGTCATTTCCCTTCCGGGTCAATGCATTAATGCAATGGAGTGCCGCCCCCTTTCTAGCATCCAGGGAACTCTGTTCTTGGGGAGATTTATTGTATTTCTGTCACAGCGCTACATTTAAATAAAAACAGGCATGAACTCCTCTTTATCTTGGGATTTGGACTCCTCTCACAATGAAGTAACCATTGAGCCTCTGCTTGAATGGGGCTTCATTTGAAGCACTGTAATGCAGACATCCATCCTATGTCTCGACTCCACATCCAACTGCAACTCTTTGTGTCACAGAGAATACCAACTACATTCCAACTGTGCTTTTCAGCAAGTACCACATCTCCAGAATAAGTGTTACCTTTCAAAGAGTTTAAGATTCATGTAAAATACTATGTATAGGAAATATCTACATACGAACCAGAAGGAAAAACATGTAATACAATGTAACGCTTTAAGATTAAAAATAGAAACAGTTATACTTTGATGAACAATTGAAACAAGATAAGACTTTAACTGATCTGATGATATTGTGTGCATTTGAAAACTACGAACATCAGAACCATTTAAACATTGATCTATCTATAACAAAAACATTGTCAATGTAAAAAAACAAGTTAGAAAAACGCAACAGCCGTTTAAAGGGGTGATATCAAACACAAAAGAACAAGTTAGGAGAAGCAATCAGGCCAATCTTGTCAAGCATCAAGCAAATAGGCACACTTGGAAAAGTGCTGGGGCCCAAGATTCACACAATTCTTGCTCCTAACTTGGCTGAATGAATGAACCATGGATTCCATGAGTACAAGTCTGGGAAACACAGTAGGTCTAGTTTTTTTCCCCCATTCTTCCAGAGGGTCATCTTGTATGTGAAGCATTTGGTAAAGATCAGTAGCTGTACCTTTCTTTCACTGTGTGTGGGATGTATTGTGTAATTGTGGTAAATGACAGCCTCTTCCTCCGGTTCTTTGGGGTGAGGTTGTTCTTTGGTTGTTTCCTCCACAGTGATTTCATCATCATCTTCATTGTCAGAATGACACTGAAATGTGTTCAAATTGTGATTAAGCAATTTGACAGTTTTGTGGCAAGATGCTATCTTTGTAGAAAGGATTGATTTCCTTTAACTTCCGTGAAACATGATACACTTTATTGAGATCCACGATGTCTTCACAAACAGTTTTGGACTTTGTTGGTGCACTGCATACCAGGATGTGGAGTTCCAAGTCATCTGACAAGGCTTGGTTTGGCGGGGGCAGTTTGCTGAGTGTTTCCTGAAGAGGCAAGGGCAGGTGAAAGGTTCGGCCATGCACTTTCTGAACCCTCTGCCGGTGAGGCAACTTCTTGCTAGTGGAAACTGGAGATAAGAACATAAGAACATAAGAAAGTTTACAAACGAGAGGAGGCCCCATTCAGCCCATCTTGCACGTTTGGTTGTTAGTAGCTTATTGATCCCAGAATCTCATCAAGCAGCTTCTTGAAGGATCCCAGGGTGTCAGCTTCAACAACATTACTGGGGAGTTGGTTCCAGACCCTCACAATTCTCTGTGTAAAAAAGTGCCTCCTATTTTCTGTTCTGAATGATACAGTATTAAGACAGGGTCCAGTATTAGAAATAAATAAACACGCTTTAAGAGAAACAGCAGGGATGTTTATTGCCCATTCCCATCCATTCTCTAGATGTTTCTACATTGTGGTTGCAATCCACAGGGACAAGGGACTCAGCGATGTTAAATGAAAAACTAGAGCCCACAATTAACCAATTGTGGCAATATGCCCCGTCCCTGTGTGCATTTGTGTGTTGCGTGCGTGTGTTAATGTTGGTGTATAGTCATTGGTACACGGGATATAAACGGGTCTGTGTTTCACGTGTTTTTAAAAAGTGTATATTTGTATTTAGGCACGGGATTGCACATCACGCACGTGCATTTAAAATATAATATGTGAACACTGGGTTTCACGTAATGAATTCACGTGCTGGGATTCAAGTGAGTAATTAATTAGTAATTGAATCCCAGCACAACAGTATATATAGATGCACGTTTTTTAGTCAGTCAGGGTTGGTGTTCGGTGAGTGGAGAACGGGAGAGAGAGAAGGAGAAGGAGAAGGAGAAGGAGAAAGTAAAAGCAAGCAAAAGCGTAAAGATAAGTGTTTTCACTCACCGTGTTTGTCTGTCTGTCCTGCACCGTCTGTTTAGTGTTTAGTTGTTTTGTATGTCTGTTTATTTTGGCGCAAGTGCCGTGTCCAGTGTTTTTGTTGTTTCAAACCTTTTATTTTCTGTGCTGTTTTATTAAATGCTGAGCGAAACCATTCACTCAGCTCCACCAAAACCCCAAGTCTCTGTCTGTTTACTCCCTGCTTCTGGTCTGACGCCACCCACTCCGGCCGTCTTTGTGACACGCCTCTTTCTCTCTCATTCCCCTCTTTCTCTCTCGTTCCTCTGTTCCCCTCTTTCTCTCTCGTTCCTCTCTTTCTCTCTCGTTCCCCTCTTTCTCTCTCATTCCCCTCTTTCTCTCTCGTTCCCCTCTTTCTCTCTCGTTCCTCTGTTCCCCTCTTTCTCTCTCGTTCCCCTCTTTCTCTCTCGTTCCCCTCTTTCTCTCTCGTTCCTCTCTTTCTCTCTCGTTCCCCTCTTTCTCTCTCGTTCCCCTCTTTCTCTCTCGTTCCCCTCTTTCTCTCTCGTTCCCCTCTTTCTCTCTCACTCCTCTCTTTCTCTCTCATTCCTCTCTTTCTCTCTCATTCCTCTCTTTCTCTCTCTTTCCCCTCTTTCACTCTCGTTCCTCTCTTTCACTCTCGTTCCTCTCTTTCTCTCTCGTTCCTTTTTCTCTCTCGTTCCTCTCTTTCTCTCTCGTTCCTCTCTTTCTCTCTCGTTCCCCTCTTCAAACTCATTCCCCTCTTTCTGTCTCGTTCCTCTCTTTCTCTCTCGTTCCCCTCTTTCTCGATCACTCCTCTTTCACTCTCGTTCCCCTCTTTCTCTCTCGTTCCCCTCTTTCTCTCTCGTTCCTCTCTTTCTCTCTCGTTCCCCTCTTCAAACTCATTCCCCTCTTTCTGTCTCGTTCCTCTCTTTCTCTCTCGTTCCCCTCTTTCTCGATCACTCCTCTCTTTCACTCTCATTCCTCTCTTTCTCTCTCTTTCCCCTCTTTCTCTCTCGTTCCTCTCTTT
>NW_026707313.1:102500-122500 GCF_902713425.1 Acipenser ruthenus
AGAGAAAGAGAGGAACGAGAGAGAAAGAGGGGAACGAGAGAGAAAGAGGGGAACGAGAGAGAAAGAGGGGAACGAGAGTGAAAGAGGAGTGATCGAGAAAGAGGGGAACGAGAGAGAAAGAGAGGAACGAGACAAAAAGAGGGGAATGAGTTTGAAGAGGGGAACGAGAGAGAAAGAGAGGAACGAGAGAGAAAGAGAGGAACGAGAGAGAAAAAGGAACGAGAGAGAGAGAGGAACGAGAGTGAAAGAGAGGAACGAGAGAGAAAGAGGGGAAAGAGAGAGAAAGAGAGGAATGAGAGAGAAAGAGAGGAACGAGAGAGAAAGAGGGGAACGAGAGAGAAAGAGGGGAATGAGAGAGAAAGAGGGGAACGAGAGTGAATGAGAGGAGTGATCGAGATAGAGGGGAACGAGAGAGAAAGAGGGGAACGAGAGAGAAAGAGGGGAACGAGAGAGAAAGAGATGAACGAGAGAGAAAGAGAGGAACGAGAGAGAAAGAGAGGAACGAGAGAGAAAGAGGGGAATGAGAGAGAAAGAGGGGAACGAGAGTGAATGAGAGGAGTGATCGAGATAGAGGGGAACGAGAGAGAAAGAGGGGAACGAGAGAGAAAGAGATGAACGAGAGAGAAAGAGAGGAACGAGAGAGAAAGAGAGGAACGAGAGAGAAAGAGAGGAACGAGAGAGAAAGAGGGGAATGAGAGAGAAACAGGGGAAAGAGAGTGAAAGAGAGGAGTGATCGAGAAAGAGGGGAACGAGAGAGAAAGAGGGGAACGAGAGAGAAAGAGGGGAACGAGAGAGAAAGAGGGGAACGAGAGAGAAAGAGGGGAACGAGAGAGAAAGAGGGGAACGAGAGAGAAAGAGAGGAACGAGAGAGAAAGAGGGGAACGAGAGAGAAAGAGGGGAACGAGAGAGAAAGAGGGGAACGAGAGAGAAAGAGGGGAATGAGAGAGAAAGAGGAACGAGAGAGAAAGAGGGGAACAGAGGAACGAGAGAGAAAGAGGGGAATGAGAGAGAAAGAGGGGAACGAGAGAGAAAGAGGGGAACGAGAGAGAAAGAGGGGAACGAGAGAGAAAGAGGGGAATGAGAGAGAAAGAGGAACGAGAGAGAAAGAGGGGAACAGAGGAACGAGAGAGAAAGAGGGGAATGAGAGAGAAAGAGGGGAACGAGAGTGAATGAGAGGAGTGATCGAGATAGAGGGGAACGAGAGAGAAAGAGGGGAACGAGAGAGAAAGAGATGAACGAGAGAGAAAGAGAGGAACGAGAGAGAAAGAGAGGAACGAGAGAGAAAGAGGGGAATGAGAGAGAAAGAGGGGAACGAGAGTGAATGAGAGGAGTGATCGAGATAGAGGGGAACGAGAGAGAAAGAGGGGAACGAGAGAGAAAGAGATGAACGAGAGAGAAAGAGAGGAACGAGAGAGAAAGAGAGGAACGAGAGAGAAAGAGGGGAATGAGAGAGAAACAGGGGAAAGAGAGTGAAAGAGAGGAGTGATCGAGAAAGAGGGGAACGAGAGAGTAAGAGGGGAACGAGAGAGAAAGAGGGGAACGAGAGAGAAAGAGGGGAACGAGAGAGAAAGAGGGGAACGAGAGAGAAAGAGGGGAACGAGAGAGAAAGAGGGGAACGAGAGAGAAAGAGGGGAACGAGAGAGAAAGAGGGGAACGAGAGAGAAAGAGGGGAACGAGAGAGAAAGAGGGGAATGAGAGAGAAAGAGGAACGAGAGAGAAAGAGGGGAACAGAGGAACGAGAGAGAAAGAGGGGAATGAGAGAGAAAGAGGGGAGTGATCGAGAAAGAGGGGAACGAGAGAGAAAGAGGGGAACGAGAGAGAAAGAGGGGAACGAGAGAGAAAGAGGGGAACGAGAGAGAAAGAGGGGAATGAGAGAGAAAGAGGAACGAGAGAGAAAGAGGGGAACAGAGGAACGAGAGAGAAAGAGGGGAATGAGAGAGAAAGAGGGGTGTCACAAAGACGGCCGGAGTGGGTGGCGTCAGACCAGAAGCAGGGAGTAAACAGACAGAGACTTGGGGTTTTGGTGGAGCTGAGTGAATGGTTTCGCTCAGCATTTAATAAAACAGCACAGAAAATAAAAGGTTTGAAACAACAAAAACACTGGACACGGCACTTGCGCCAAAATAAACAGACATACAAAACAACTAAACACTAAACAGACGGTGCAGGACAGACAGACAAACACGGTGAGTGAAAACACTTATCTTTACGCTTTTGCTTGCTTTTACTTTCTCCTTCTCCTTCTCTCTCTCCCGTTCTCCACTCACCGAACACCAACCCTGACTGACTAAAAAACGTGCATCTATATATACTGTTGTGCTGGGATTCAATTACTAATTAATTATTCACTTGAATCCCAGCACGTGAATTCATTACGTGAAACCCAGTGTTCACATATTATATTTTAAATGCACGTGCGTGATGTGCAATCCCGTGCCTAAATACAAATATACACTTTTTAAAAACACGTGAAACACAGACCCGTTTATATCCCGTGTACCAATGACTATACACCAACATTAACACACGCACGCAACACACAAATGCACACAGGGACGGGGCATATTGCCACAATTGGTTAATTGTGGGCTCTAGTTTTTCATTTAACATCGCTGAGTCCCTTGTCCCTGTGGATTGCAATCACAATGTAGAAACATCTAGAGAATGGATGGGAATGGGCAATAAACATCACTGCTGTTTCTCTTAAAGCGTGTTTATTTATTTCTAATACTGGACCCTGTCTTAATACTGTATCATTCAGAACAGAAAATAGGAGGCACTTTTTTACACAGAGAATTGTGAGGGTCTGGAACCAACTCCCCAGTAATGTTGTTGAAGCTGACACCCTGGGATCCTTCAAGAAGCTGCTTGATGAGATTCTGGGATCAATAAGCTACTAACAACCAAACGTGCAAGATGGGCTGAATGGGGCCTCCTCTCGTTTGTAAACTTTCTTATGTTCTTATGTTCTTATCTCCAGTTTCCACTAGCAAGAAGTTGCCTCACCGGCAGAGGGTTCAGAAAGTGCATGGCCGAACCTTTCACCTGCCCTTGCCTCTTCAGGAAACACTCAGCAAACTGCCCCCACCAACACTGATCAAACTGCCCCCATCCTTGTCAGATGACTTGGAACTCCACATCCTGGTATGCAGTGCACCAACAAAGTCCAAAACTGTTTGTGAAGACATCGTGGATCTCAATAAAGTGTATCATGTTTCACAGAAGTTAAAGGAAATCAATCCTTTCTACAAAGATAGCATCTTGCCACAAAACTGTCAAATTGCTTAATCACAATTTGAACACATTTCAGTGTCATTCTGACAATGAAGATGATGATGAAATCACTGTGGAGGAAACAACCAAAGAACAACCTCACCCCAAAGAACCGGAGGAAGAGGCTGTCATTTACCACAATTACACAATACATCCCACACACAGTGAAAGAAAGGTACAGCTACTGATCTTTACCAAATGCTTCACATACAAGATGACCCTCTGGAAGAATGGGGGAAAAAAACTAGACCTACTGTGTTTCCCAGACTTGTACTCATGGAATCCATGGTTCATTCATTCAGCCAAGTTAGGAGCAAGAATTGTGTGAATCTTGGGCCCCAGCACTTTTCCAAGTGTGCCTATTTGATTGATGCTTGACAAGTTTGCCCCAATTGCTTCTCCTAACTTGTTCTTTTGTGTTCGATATCACCCCTTTAAACGGCTGTTGCGTTTATCTAACTTTTTTTTTACATTGACAATGTTTTTGTTATAGATAGATCAATGTTTAAATGGTTCTGATGTTCGTAGTTTTCAAATGCACACAATATCATCAGATCAATTAAAGTCTTATCTTGTTTCAATTGTTCATCAAAGTAGAACTGTTTCTATTTTTAATCTTAAAGCGTTACATTGTATTACATGTTTTTCCTTCTGGTTTGTATGTAGATATTTCCTATACATAGTATTTTACATGAATCTTAAACTCTTTGAAAGGTGATACTTATTCTGGAGATGTGGTACTTGCTGAAAAGCACAGTTGGAATGTAGTTGGTATTCTCTGTGACACAAAGAGTTGCAGTTGGATGTGGAGTCGAGACATAGGATGGATGTCTGCATTACAGTGCTTCAAATGAAGCCCCATTCAAGCAGAGGCTCAATGGTTACTTCATTGTGAGAGGAGTCCAAATGCCAAGATAAAGAGGAGTTCATGCCTGTGTTTATTTAAATGTAGCGCTGTGACAGAAATACAATAAATCTCCCCAAGAACAGAGTTCCCTGGATGCTAGAAAGGGGGCGGCACTCCATTGCATTAATGCATTGACCCGGAAGGGAAATGACATGGCAGCCGCAGATTGGAGGGGCAGCTGCACTCGTATACCAAGGGGTCATGACGCAATCTGTTCCTTCACTTTGGTTTGAGTTTTGAACCTGTAAGGACCGCAAGAGACCCTGTGAAAAATTACGTATTGGGAGTGTTTTGCTTGCTTGTCTGTAATTGTCTTGTTTTGTAAATTTCCCTTGTTTTGTAAATTTTGTATCTTCAATGTCCCTCCTCGTTTTTGTTCCAACTGTACCCTAAATTACTTAATTGGACCAAGTAAACCCAGCCAGCAGCACACATGCATTCATTACAACGCATAAGCGAAAACATAATTCTATGAAAACACTTAAGAAGTTAATATCCCAAAAAGCATGTTAATTTAAGAATATCATCACTTTTTGTTTGTCTGTGTATATTTCCAATCTGTAATCCAAGCCTCCACTAACAACCCACGTAAACTATTCTCTACCTTCTCCTCCCTCCTAAACCCTCCCCCCTCCTCCTTCCTCCTCTATCTCCCCTGATGACTTTGCCTCCTTCTTCTCTTCTAAAATCTCAGATATCCGCAAACTCTTTAACACCTCTCCCTCCCCCGCACCCCCTCCCGCTCCAACTCCTACACCCACTGCAACCCCTACTAACTCGCCCTCCCTCTCCACCTTCTTGCCCCTCTCGGACTCTGACCTCTCCTCCCTGCTCCAGGGTCACAAACCCACCACGTGTGCCTTGGACCCCCTCCCCACTCACCTCTTTCAAGCTGCTGCTCCTGCTCTACTCCCCTTCATCTCCTCCCTCCTAAACACTTCTCTATTTTACTGCATTTAATCCTGTACTTCAGAATACTGTAATCTGCCAAGTGTTTAACCTGTAGTACTTTGTATTTAATCATATCTTGATGTAACTATCACTATTTAATCATATCCTGATGTAACTATCACTATTATCTGCTGTATTATTGAATTGTGGTTTGTCACACTTGAACAAAAGTTATTGTATTTCTTGCTCTCATTGTATTACTTGGATTGTAACACTTGAAATGTATTTGCTTACGATTGTAAGTCGCCCTGGATAAGGGCGTCTGCTAAGAAATAAATAATAATAACAATAATAATAATAATAATAATTAATAATAATAATAATTTTGGTTGTGTAAAAGGAAAGTACAGTGTATACAGTAGGCTACGCAAGTAAATACTTTTAGCATATTTCAGTTGTCTGTGCACTACATTAATTACTGAGAAGAAAAGATTTCCGTTTGTGTTTAATTAAAGAACTCTGCAATGATCTGTTTACATGCTTCTCTTCATTAATAAATCACCTTAAGATCTAAAAGGAAAACCAAATGTATTTATTGCCATTGTTATTTAACATACTATTAACACATTTTTTGCTTTCTTTTATATTTTAAGGTGCTTTATTTTAAAAGTAACTCAAAGCCCTGAAACTCTTAAACAGGAAGTTTCACATACATATGAACAACGAGTTGAATCTACACCAGTGGGAGGCATGCGTAAAATAACAGGCACAATCCGAAGTCTTAAATCAGGAAAAAAATGATAATACATGAAGGGTAAGCATTTGTATACAAAAGTAGTTTGAAACAAACATTCATAATTAAACTACCGCAGAAAGGATGAAACGAAGTTACAGGAATGAAAATTACTTTAATACATCACGGCTAGTTCTACAAAGTCACAAAAAAACTACGAAAAGTCAAGATACAAAAAAAATTAATGATATCCAGAGCTTTATATATGCTACTGGCAGCTTAATGTGTTGCATCAAACATATATAGTGTTCAGAGAAAAAGCTTGGCATATATTTCCAATGTGTCCCTTCTAAGTAGAATGACCCTGAAACTGTCATAAATCCTCACAGCATGATGAGTGAGATTCATTTCCAATTCAGGGGCAGGAGTGGAGCTGAATCCCAGGGCTCTCCAGTTCACTCTGAAAGAAGGGATCTGTCTCTTCAGTTTGACACGCTCCCCTTCTCAGTGTCTCTGGATTCAGGCTGGCTCTCACTCCTGGAGACCCCCTTCATTTACTGCAGGATGAGAGAGAGAGAGAGAGAGAGAGAGAGAGAGAGAGAGAGAGAGAGAGAGAGAGAGAGAGAGAATGAATTAGTCAGCTCTCCACACACTCAAACATGTAGGGTGGAGAGGTGAGGGACTGGGAGGGAGGGAGGCTGGCTTCAGTGTGAATTTGCAGGTGTCGTTTTAGGGTGCTTGACTGTCTGAATCTCTCCCCACATTCGGTACAGCGATATGGCTTCTCTCCAGTGTGAATTCGCTGGTGTGCTTTTAGGGTTCCTGATTCAGTGAAGCTCTCCCCACATTCGGTACAGTGATATGGCTTCTCTCCAGTGTGAATTCGTTGGTGTGTTTTTAGGGTTCCTGATTCAGTGAAGCTCTCCCCACATTCAGTACAGTGATACGGCTTCTCTCCAGTGTGAATTCGTTGGTGTGTTTTTAGTTGTCCTGATTCAGTGAAGCTTTTCCCACATTCATTACAGTAATATGGCTTCTCTCCAGTGTGAATTCGTTGGTGTAGTTGTAGGCTTTTTAAGCAACTAAAGTTCTTTCCACATTCAGAACAGTGATATGGCTTCTCTCCAGTATGAATTCGTTGGTGTCTTTTTAGGTTTTCTAACCGACTGAAGCTGTCCCCACATTCAACACAGTGATACGGCTTCTCTCCAGTGTGAGTTCGCTGGTGTGTTTTTAGGTGACCTAATTGACTGAAGCTCTTCCAACATTCAGTACAGTGATACGGCTTCTCTCCAGTGTGAATTCGCTGGTGTGTTTTTAGGCTTCCTAACACACTGAAGCTCTTCCCACATTCAGAACAGTGATACGGCTTCTCTCCAGAGTGAATTCGCTGCTGTGTTTTTAGGTTTCCTAACTGACTGAAACTCTCCCCATATTTAGGACAGTGATGCAGCGCCTCTCCAGTGTGAATTCGCTGGTGTGTTTTTAGGTTTCCTAATCGACTGAAGCTCTTCCAACATTCAGAACAATGATGTGATATCTTTGGCCGGGATATGTTTTCTGAATCCTTACACAACAAATCAACAGACTGTTCAATGTAGAAAGGCTGCAATTCAGTCTCTTCCTCTTTCATGTGGACAGGCTCCAGTTCAGTCTCTTCTTTCATGTGGACAGGATCCAGTTCAGTCTCTTCTTTCATGTGGACAGGCTCCAGTTCAGTCTCTTCTTTAATGTGGACAGGCTCCAGTTCAGTCTCTTCTTTAATGTGGACAGGCTCCAGTTCAGTCTCTTCTTTAATGTGGACAGGCTCCAGTTCAGTCTCTTCTTTCATGTGGACAGGATCCAGTTCAGTCTCTTCTTTCATGTGGACAGGCTCCAGTTCAGTCTCTTCTTTAATGTGGACAGGCTCCAGTTCAGTCTCTTCTTTAATGTGGACAGGCTCCAGTTCAGTCTCTTCTTTAATGTGGACAGGCTCCAGTTCAGTCTCTTCTTTCATGTGGACAGGATCCAGTTCAGTCTCTTCTTTCATGTGGACAGGCTCCAGTTCAGTCTCTTCTTTAATGTGGACAGGCTCCAGTTCAGTCTCTTCTTTAATGTGGACAGGCTCCAGTTCAGTCTCTTCTTTAATGTGGACAGGCTCCAGTTCAGTCTCTTCTTCTTTAATATGGACAGGCTCCAGTTCAGTCTCTTCTTTAATGTGGACAGGCTCCAGTTCAGGCATCTCCTGTTTAATGCAGACAGGTACCAATTCCTGAACCTCCTCCTGTTTAATGTAAACAGACTCCATCTTTCTAACTTTGCTTTCACCAGGATAAGGCAGTCCTGAAAACAGAAAATGAAATGAAGTATTACGATCTGTTCTCTTATCGGTGTTTACACTTACAACTTGGACCTGAACTGGCTTAGGTTCGATCAGATTCAAAGATTCTTATCATTTGACCCCCCGTTTAAAACATAAATGCGTGTCTCAGTGATGTCACGCAAAAAAATAAGATATCAGAGAGTGAAATCCAATCCCTCCCTAATGCAATGATATGCGTTTCCAACTTGCACGGCAGTATGGTGTCCCAGTAAGTCAAAAAAATGAAGTCCTTAAAGGGTTAAGTGCACATGTATAATATGTTAGTCTTTATATAATACCTGTGAAAAGTAAAATATAAAGGCCAGTTTACTTACCTGTTGTTAAAGGAGGACAGCAGGACAGCAGGGTGGCAGCATGAAGAGGAAAAGAGAAAAAGAGTTAGGCAGGAACGCTGAGCACAGGGATCTCTTTGAAACGATGCACATTTTAATAGTAAATAATGTACATACTGGCCGCATCATTACTGCGTTTGTGAGAGCAGGCTGGAAGACGCCATGTTGTGGGACATTGATCATTACCGTAGCCTGGTTATTATTATTATTATTATTATTATTATTATTATTATTATTATTATTATTATTATTAGGCAGACTTTATCCAAAGAGACTTACATGTGTTACAGGGCAGTACACTACTAGAATACAATGAGATAAAAACCCTTTAAAACACCAGAATAATTCTAGAACCCTTCTCAATTTTTTGCAAAAATTACAAGAAATGTACAGGATTTAGCTCGATTTACTTGATTTATTCAAAACTCAAAAAGGAGGAAAATCTAAAAATTACAAGTGTTTTAAAATTTTAAACAGGTCTACTCATTCTTTGCAATAACAAACTTTTTTTTTACTCTATAACTTGTCATGAAAATAAAAAATGAAAGACTTTAAGAAACTAGTTACAAAAATGTAACCTTCTATTATACATGGTTTGTTGTTTCATACTTGGAAACAATACTGTGTTTGATTTTAAGCAATTGAATTTAAATATTTACATTGATTAAACCTATAAATTTCTATAACAACTGTGGCTTTAAAACAGCAATATTAATATTATAAAACTGTTTAATTGGATTGTGTAAGTGTTGAATTGTTTAATTGGTGTGAGGATTGTGGAAGTGTTGAATCTGCTGAAAGCCCAGAGCACAGCCATCACTACACAGCAAACCCCAGAGCACAGCTATCACTGCCCAGCACAAACCCCAGAGCACAGATAACACTGCCCAGCACAAACCAGAGCACAGCTATCACTGCGCAGCAAACCCCAGAGCACAGCTATCACTGCACAGCAAACCCCAGAACACAGCTATCACTGCACAGCAAACCCCAGAGCACAGCTATCACTGCACAGCAAACCCCAGAGCACAGCTAACACTGCCCAGCACAAACCAGAGCACAGCTATCACTGCACAGCAAACCCCAGAACACAGCTATCACTGCACAGCAAACCCCAGAGCACAGCTATCACTGCACAGCACAAACCCCAGAGCACAGCTATCACTGCCCAGCAAAACCCCAGAGCACCGCTATCACTGCCCAGCACAAATCAGAGCACAGCTATCACTGCACAGCAAACCCCAGAGCACAGCTATCACTGCCCAGCACAAACCAGAGCACAGCTATCACTGCACAGCACAAACCCCAGAGCACAGCTATCACTGCACAGCAAACCCCAGAGCACAGCTATCACTGCCCAGCACAAACCAGAGCACCACTATCACTGCCCAGCACAAACCCCAGAGCACAGCTATCACTGCCCAGCACAAACCAGAGCACAGCTATCACTGCCCAGCAAACCCCAGAGCACAGCTATCACTGCCCAGCACAAACCCCAGAGCACAGCTATCACTGCCCAGCACAAACCCCAGAGCACAGCTATCACTGCACAGCAAACCCCAGAGCACTGCTATCACTGGTGAGCACAAACCCCAGAGCACAGCTATCACTGCACAGCAAACCCCAGAGCACTGCTATCACTGCACAGCACAAACCAGAGCACAGCTATCACTGCACAGCAAACCCCAGAGCACAGCTATCACTGCACAGCACAAACCCCAGAGCACAGCTATCACTGCACAGCAAACCCCAGAGAACAGCTATCACTGCACAGCACAAACCAGAGCACAGCTATCACTGCCCAGCACAAACCAGAGCACAGCTATCACTGCACAGCACAAACCAGAGCACAGCTATCACTGCACAGCAAACCCAAGAGCACAGCTATCACTGCACAGCAAACCCCAGAGCACAGCTATCACTGCCCAGCACAAACCAGAGCACAGCTATCACTGCCCAGCACAAACCCCAGAGCACAGCTATCACTGCCCAGCACAAACCTGAGCACAGCTATCACTGCACAGCAAACCCCAGAGCACAGCTATCACTGCCCAGCACAAACCCCAGAGCACAGCTATCACTGCCCAGCACAAAACCCAGAGCACAGCTATCACTGCCCAGCACAAACCCCAGAGCACAGCTATCACTGCCCAGCACAAACCCCAGAGCACAGCTATCACTGCACAGCAAACCCCAGAGCACAGCTATCACTGCCCAGCACAAACCTGAGCACAGCTATCACTGCACAGCAAACCCCAGAGCACAGCTATCACTGAACAGCACAAACCCCAGAGCACAGCTATCACTGCCCAGCAAACCCCAGAGCACAGCTATCACTGCCCAGCACAAACCAGAGCACAGCTATCACTGCCCAGCACAAACCAGAGCACAGCTATCACTGCCCAGCACAAACCCCAGAGCACAGCTATCACTGCACAGCACAAACCCCAGAGCACAGCTATCACTGCCCAGCACAAACCCCAGAGCACAGCTATCACTGCCCAGCACAAACCCCAGAGCACAGCTATCACTGCACAGCAAACCCCAGAGCACAGCTATCACTGCCCAGCACAAACCTGAGCACAGCTATCACTGCACAGCAAACCCCAGAGCACAGCTATCACTGAACAGCACAAACCCCAGAGCACAGCTATCACTGCCCAGCAAACCCCAGAGCACAGCTATCACTGCCCAGCACAAACCAGAGCACAGCTATCACTGCCCAGCACAAACCAGAGCACAGCTATCACTGCCCAGCACAAACCCCAGAGCACAGCTATCACTGCACAGCACAAACCCCAGAGCACAGCTATCACTGCCCAGCAAAACCCCAGAGCACCGCTATCACTGCCCAGCACAAACCAGAGCACAGCTATCACTGCACAGCAAACCCCAGAGCACAGCTATCACTGCCCAGCACAAACCAGAGCACAGCTATCACTGCCCAGCACAAACCAGAGCACAGCTATCACTGCACAGCACAAACCAGAGCACAGCTATCACTGGTGAGCACAAACCCCAGAGCACAGCTATCACTGCACAGCAAACCCCAGAGCACCACTATCACTGCCCAGCACAAACCCCAGAGCACAGCTATCACTGCCCAGCACAAACCAGAGCACAGCTATCACTGCACAGCAAACCCAAGAGCACAGCTATCACTGCACAGCACAAACCCCAGAGCACAGCTATCACTGCACAGCAAACCCCAGAGAACAGCTATCACTGCCCAGCACAAACCAGAGCACAGCTATCACTGCCCAGCACAAACCAGAGCACAGCTATCACTGCACAGCACAAACCAGAGCACAGCTATCACTGCACAGCAAACCCAAGAGCACAGCTATCACTGCACAGCAAACCCCAGAGCACAGCTATCACTGCCCAGCACAAACCTGAGCACAGCTATCACTGCACAGCAAACCCCAGAGCACAGCTATCACTGCCCAGCACAAACCCCAGAGCACAGCTATCACTGCCCAGCAAACCCCAGAGCACAGCTATCACTGCCCAGCACAAACCAGAGCACAGCTATCACTGCCCAGCACAAACCAGAGCACAGCTATCACTGCCCAGCACAAACCCCAGAGCACAGCTATCACTGCACAGCACAAACCCCAGAGCACAGCTATCACTGCCCAGCACAAACCCCAGAGCACAGCTATCACTGCCCAGCACAAACCCCAGAGCACAGCTATCACTGCACAGCAAACCCCAGAGCACAGCTATCACTGCCCAGCACAAACCTGAGCACAGCTATCACTGCACAGCAAACCCCAGAGCACAGCTATCACTGCCCAGCAAACCCCAGAGCACAGCTATCACTGCCCAGCACAAACCAGAGCACAGCTATCACTGCCCAGCACAAACCAGAGCACAGCTATCACTGCACAGCACAAACCCCAGAGCACAGCTATCACTGCACAGCAAACCCCAGAGCACAGCTATCACTGCACTGCAAACCCCAGAGCACAGCTATCACTGCCCGGCACAAACCCCAGAGCACAGCTATCACTGCACAGCAAACCCCAGAGCACAGCTATCACTGCACAGCAAAACCCCAGAGGCACAGCTATCACTGCCCAGCACAAACCAGAGCACAGCTATCACTGCACAGCTATCACTACCCAGCACAAACCCCAGAGCACAGCTATCACTGCACAGCAAACCCCAGAGCACAGCTATCACTGCACAGCAAACCCCAGAGCACTGCTATCACTGCACAGCAAAACCCCAGAGCACAGCTATCACTGCACAGCACAAACCCCAGAACACAGCTATCACTGCACAGCACAAACCAGAGCACAGCTATCACTGCCCAGCACAAACCTGAGCACAGCTGTCACTGCCCAGCACAAACCCCAGAGCACAGCTATCACTGCCCAGCACAAACCCCAGAGCACAGCTATCACTGCCCAGCACAAACCCCAGAGCACAGCTATCACTGCACAGCAAACCCCAGAGCACAGCTATCACTGCACAGCAAACCCCAGAGCACTGCTATCACTGCACAGCAAAACCCCAGAGCACAGCTATCACTGCCCAGCACAAACCCCAGAGCACAGCTATCACTGCCCAGCAAACCCCAGAGCACAGCTATCACTGCCCAGCACAAACCCCAGAGCACAGCTATCACTGCACAGCACAAACCCCAGAGCACAGCTATCACTGCCCAGCACAAACCAGAGCACAGCTATCACTGCCCAGCACAAACCAGAGCACAGCTATCACTGCACAGCAAACCCCAGAGCACAGCTATTACTGCACAGCAAACACCAGAGCACTGCTATCACTGCCCAGCAAAACCCCAGAGCACAGCTATCACTGCACAGCAAACCCCAGAGCACTGCTATCACTGCACAGCACAAACCAGAGCACAGCTATCACTGCCCAGCAAACCCCAGAGCACAGCTATCACTGCCCAGCAAACCCCAGAGCACAGCTATCACTGCCCAGCACAAACCAGAGCACAGCTATCACTGCCCAGCACAAACCAGAGCACAGCTATCACTGCCCAGCACAAACCCCAGAGCACAGCTATCACTGCACAGCACAAACCCCAGAGCACAGCTATCACTGCCCAGCACAAACCCCAGAGCACAGCTATCACTGCCCAGCACAAACCCCAGAGCACAGCTATCACTGCACAGCACAAACCCCAGAGCACAGCTATCACTGCACAGCAAACCCCAGAGCACAGCTATCACTGCCCAGCACAAACCCCAGATAACAGCTATCACTGCACAGCAAACCCCAGAGCACAGCTATCACTGCACAGCACAAACCCCAGAGCACAGCTATCACTGCCCAGCACAAACCCCAGAGCACCGCTAACACTGCACAGCAAACCCCAGAGCACTGCTATCAATGCCCAGCAAAACCCCAGAGCACTGCTATCACTGCACAGCAAACCCCAGAGCACAGCTATCACTGCACAGCACAAACCCCAGAGCACAGCTATCACTGCACAGCAAACCCCAGAGCACAGCTATCACTGCACAGCACAAACCCCAGAGCACAGCTATCACTGCACAGCAAACCCCAGAGCACAGCTATCACTGCCCAGCACAAACCCCAGATAACAGCTATCACTGCACAGCAAACCCCAGAGCACAGCTATCACTGCCCAGCACAAACCCCAGAGCACAGCTATCACTGCCCAGCACAAACCCCAGAGAACAGCTATCACTGCACAGCAAACCCCTGAGCACTGCTATCACTGCCCAGCAAAACCCCAGAGCACAGCTATCACTGCACAGCAAACCCCAGAGCACTGCTATCACTGCCCAGCACAAACCTGAGCACAGCTATCACTGCACAGCAAACCCCAGAGCACAGCTATCACTGCACAGCACAAACCCCAGAGCACAGCTATCACTGCCCAGCACAAACCCCAGAGCACCGCTATCACTGCCCAGCAAACCCCAGAGCACAGCTATCACTGCCCAGCACAAACCAGAGCACAGCTATCACTGCCCAGCACAAACCAGAGCACAGCTATCACTGCCCAGCACAAACCAGAGCACAGCTATCACTGCCCAGCACAAACCAGAGCACAGCTATCACTGCACAGCACAAACCACAGAGCACAGCTATCAGTGCACAGCACAAACCAGAGCACAGCTATCACTGCCCAGCACAAACCAGAGCACAGCTATCACTGCCCAGCAAACCCCAGAGCACAGCTATCACTGCAGAGCAAACCCCAGAGCACAGCTATCACTGCACAGCACAATCCCCAGAGCAAAGCTATCACTGCACAGCACAAACCCCAGAGCACAGCTATCACTGCCCAGCACAAAACCCCAGAGCACAGCTATCACTGCCCAGCACAAACCCCAGAGCACAGCTATCACTGCCCAGCACAAACCAGAGCACAGCTATCACTGCCCAGCAAACCCCAGAGCACAGCTATCACTGCCCAGAACAAACCAGAGCACAGCTATCACTGCACAGCAAATCCCAGAGCACAGCTATCACTGCACAGCAAACCCCAGAGCACAGCTACCACTGCCCAGCACAAACCAGAGCACAGCTATCACTGCACAGCAAACCCCAGAGCACAGCTATCACTGCACAGCACAAACCCCAGAGCACAGCTATCACTGCCCAGCACAAACCCCAGAGCACAGCTATCACTGCACAGCAAACCCCAGAGCACAGCTATCACTGCACAGCACAAACCAGAGCACAGCTATCACTGCACAGCACAAACCAGAGCACAGCTATCACTGCACAGCAAACCCAAGAGCACAGCTATCACTGCACAGCAAACCCCAGAGCACAGCTATCACTGCCCAGCACAAACCCCAGAGAACAGCTATCACTGCACAGCAAACCCCAGAGCACAGCTATCACTGCACAGCACAAACCCCAGAGCACAGCTATCACTGCCCAGCACAAACCCCAGAGAACAGCTATCACTGCACAGCAAACCCCAGAGCACTGCTATCACTGCCCAGCAAAACCCCAGAGCACAGCTATCACTGCACAGCAAACCCCAGAGCACTGCTATCACTGCACAGCACAAACCAGAGCACAGCTATCACTGCACAGCAAACCCCAGAGCACAGCTATCACTGCCCAGCACAAACTCCAGAGCACAGCTATCACTGCCCAGCACAAACCTGAGCACAGCTATCACTGCACAGCAAACCCCAGAGCACAGCTATCACTGCACAGCAAACCCCAGAGCACAGCTATCACTGCCCAGCACAAACCCCAGAGCACCGCTATCACTGCCCAGCAAACCCCAGAGCACAGCTATCACTGCCCAGCACAAACCAGAGCACAGCTATCACTGCCCAGCACAAACCAGAGCACAGCTATCACTGCACAGCACAAACCACAGAGCACAGCTATCAGTGCACAGCACAAACCAGAGCACAGCTATCACTGCCCAGCAAACCCCAGAGCACAGCTATCACTGCAGAGCAAACCCCAGAGCACAGCTATCACTGCACAGCACAAACCCCAGAGCAAAGCTATCACTGCACAGCACAAACCCCAGAGCACAGCTATCACTGCCCAGCACAAAACCCCAGAGCACAGCTATCACTGCCCAGCACAAACCCCAGAGCACAGCTATCACTGCCCAGCACAAACCAGAGCACAGCTATCACTGCCCAGCACAAACCAGAGCACAGCTATCACTGCCCAGCAAACCCCAGAGCACAGCTATCACTGCCCAGAACAAACCAGAGCACAGCTATCACTGCACAGCAAATCCCAGAGCACAGCTATCACTGCCTAGCAAACCAGAGCACAGCTATCACTGCACAGCACAAACCCCAGAGCACAGCTATCACTGCACAGCACAAACCCCAGAGCACAGCTATCACTGCCCAGCACAAACCCCAGAGCACAGCTATCACTGCACAGCACAAACTAGAGCACAGCTATCACTGCACAGCAAACCCCAGAGCACTGCTATCACTGCACAGCAAACCCCAGAACACAGCTATCACTGCACAGCAAACCCCAGAGCACAGCTATCACTGCCCAGCACAAACCAGAGCACAGCTATCACTGCACAGCACAAACCCCAGAGCACAGCTATCACTGCCCAGCACAAACCCCAGAGCACAGCTATCACTGCACAGCACAAACCCCAGAGCACAGCTATCACTGCCCAGCACAAACCCCAGAACACAGCTATCGCTGCACAGCAAACCCCAGAGCACTGCTATCACTGCCCAGCAAAACCCCAGAGCACAGCTATCACTGCCCAGCACAAACCAGAGCACAGCTATCACTGCACAGCACAAACCCCAGAGCACAGCTATCACTGCACAGCACAAACCAGAGCACAGCTATCACTGCCCAGCAAACCCCAGAGCACTGCTATCACTGCCCAGCACAAACCCCAGAGCACAGCTATCACTGCACAGCACAAACCAGAGCACAGCTATCACTGCCCAGCACAAACCCCAGAGCACAGCTATCACTGCCCAGCACAAACCCCAGAGGCACAGCTATCACTGCCCAGCACAAACCCCAGAGCACAGCTATCACTGCCCAGCACAAACCCCAGAGCACAGCTATCACTGCCCAGCACAAACCCCAGAGCACAGCTATCACTGCCCAGCACAAACCCCAGAGCACAGCTATCACTGCCCAGCACAAACCCCAGAGCACAGCTATCACTGCACAGCACAAACCCCAGAGCACAGCTATCACTGCACAGCAAACCCCAGAGCACAGCTATCACTGCACAGCAAACCCCAGAGCACAGCTATCACTGCACAGCACAAACCAGAGCACAGCTATCACTGCCCAGCACAAACCCCAGAGCACAGCTATCACTGCACAGCACAAACCCCAGAGCACAGCTATCACTGCACAGCAAACCCCAGAGCACAGCTATCACTGCACAGCAAACCCCAGAGCACAGCTATCACTGCCCAGCACAAACCCCAGAGCACAGCTATCACTGCCCAGCACAAACCAGAGCACAGCTATCACTGCCCAGCACAAACCCCAGAGCACCGCTATCACTGCACAGCAAACCCCAGAGCACAGCTATCACTGCCCAGCACAAACCAGAGCACAGCTATCACTGCACAGCACAAACCCCAGAGCACCGCTATCACTGCCCAGCACAAACCAGAGCACAGCTATCACTGCCTAGCACAAACCCCAGAGCACAGCTATCACTGCACAGCACAAACCCCAGAGCACAGCTATCACTGCCCAGCACAAACCACAGAGCACAGCTATCACTGCACAGCACAAACCCCAGAGCACAGCTATCACTGCCCAGCACAAACCAGAGCACAGCTATCACTGTCCAGCAAACCCCAGAGCACAGCTATCACTGCCCAGCACAAACCAGAGCACAGCTATCACTGCCCAGCACAAACCAGAGCACAGCTATCACTGCCCAGCACAAACCAGAGCACAGCTATCACTGCCCAGCACAAACCAGAGCACAGCTATCACTGTTCATCAAACCACAGAGCACAGCTATCACTGCCTAGCACAAACCCCAGAGCACAGCTATCACTGCACAGCACAAACCCCAGAGCACAGCTATCACTGCACAGCACAAACCCCAGAGCACAGCTATCACTGCCCAGCACAAACCACAGAGCACAGCTATCACTGCACAGCACAAACCCCAGAGCACAGCTATCACTGCCCAGCACAAACCAGAGCACAGCTATCACTGTCCAGCAAACCCCAGAGCACAGCTATCACTGCCCAGCACAAACCAGAGCACAGCTATCACTGCCCAGCACAAACCAGAGCACAGCTATCACTGCCCAGCACAAACCAGAGCACAGCTATCACTGCCCAGCACAAACCAGAGCACAGCTATCACTGTTCATCAAACCACAGAGCACAGCTATCACTGCCCAGCACAAACCCCAGAGCACCACTATCACTGCACAGCACAAACCAGAGCACAGCTATCACTGCACAGCAAACCCCAGAACACCACTATCACTGCCCAGCACAAACCCCAGAGCACAGCTATCACTGCACAGCAAACCCCAGAGCACAGCTATCACTGCACAGCAAACCCCAGAGCACAGCTATCACTGCACAGCAAACCCCAGAGCACAGCTATCACTGCACAGCACAAACCAGAGCACAGCTATCACTGCACAGCAAACCCTGTAAATTAAAGCCTATACATAAATAATTTACATTTGCATTCTCTGAATATTGAAAAAGAAAATCTTTTTTAAATCGTGTTACACGTAATCAGTCACCATCCAGTGCGTTCTGTTTATTCTGGATGTTTGCTTTTTACTGCATTCAGTAACTCCATCCACAGTAATTCTGAATGCTTTCATTTCAAATGGTGAAGCATTGAACTTGTGTTTTTGTGGTAGGGCAATTTTGTTTGGCATAATTATTTACATACCACAGTTCTCTTGTCCAGTTCCTCAAAATAACTTCAAATGTGCTTTTGCCTCGTTCCTTTGTTTAGAGATGCAATTCTATTTAAAATACAGCAGAAAAAAACACTTTTCTTACCCCATGTGGACTGAACCATGCCCACTACAGCATGAACAGACGTGTTGAGAATAAAACCAGCCCCAGTGTCAATCTTTCTATTGCACCAATTCTAAAAACTACTTGGAGGCAATTGCCAAACCCCTTCCCTTTTATAATTTCCACCCTTACCACAGCAGTTGGATACGCGATGGACTGCTGTATATGATGATAAATTACTAAAATGAATACATAAATAAAGTATGCGTTTGGTGAAATTTGTCACGTGACCGGTTATACATCTAGCATATTATTCAACGTTTAACCACCTTTGTAGAGTTTATACATTTAAACTTCCCATCCCTAGTATATCCATTGCTGCAGCACCAGTGGATGATGGATGTGTCTTGTGTCATCTGGAAAGAGCTGCATGTTCTACCTCTTGCCTGATGATGGCAGTCTGAAGTTACTTGTGTTGTCTGGTTCCTTTGGCTGCTTGTGTGGGGTGGGAATGGAGAGTTAGGGTTAAAAACACTAATGCCACATTCCCTTGCTTTTGTGGCGATGAGTTTAACCCTAACTGCTGCATTAACATAGTTTACTGCAATGAATTTCTTTGCTTTTTGAGAAGACAGTTTTTATATTTATTATAAACTAGAGCTCTTGTGTGGAGGTGTTCCATACATGACTGCTGCATTTCACCACATTGTATTAGACATGTTAATGCAAAGAGTGCAGACTCAGGAACTCTAGCAAAATAGTACAACAAGGTTGATTGTATATACATTGTTTTTTTAATCTATGACACATAATTTTAAGATAAGAAATGCTGGACTGTTATCATTTTTATTACTATAACTCAGGAAATGTTTCATATATTTTCACCAAACCCTCGAAAGGCCCGTCCTCAGCACAGACCGCGTGTACCTCACTCAGTTTGGTGCATAAATTCAATTCGGTGAGCAAAAAAAACATGTTCGGTGAATTTGAGGAGTAGGACCCCAGCAGAGCTACTGAATATTGAGGCTCTGAATTTGAGGAGCAGGACCCCAGCAGAGC
>NW_026707313.1:127500-135000 GCF_902713425.1 Acipenser ruthenus
TTGTTCTGCTATTTCTTGACATGTGGCGTCCTTCTTTTCATTGTATTATCAGACACTGGCTCATAAAGAACATTATATTTTTTGACTTTAATAATTAAATTGATGTCGATTTTTTATTTCTGTGGTAATGTTGCCTGAGCAAGACAGACAGGGTGCGTTCACGCCATGCACGCTTTCGCCATTCTGCACAGAATCGGAGCAAGTAGCCAATGAATTTTCAGAATCTGCGCAGAATCTGCGCAGACTTAGCAAAGTCTGCGTCTCGTGAACGCACTCTTTGTCTGACAGCCGCTACCTTTGACCTTTCTGATTGGTCCATTGCGACGCGAACAGCGCGTAGCAGAATACAAATGAAACAAATGTATTTCTAGATTTGCTCGCTTCATTCATGCCGCTTGCTTCGCTTGCGTTGTGCATTACTCAGTTTAAATCAATAGTTTTCATTATTTTTGCTCGCGTCCGGTGTGCATAGCTCTTTCAACATGCAAGCCCTGCATGCCCATTGACGTGTTTGATTTGGCATTGCATGTTGCAGAGCTGCGCTTACACTCCGACTTTTAACAATGTGTTTGTTAACAGTTATTTATTTAGCTTTTTTTTTTTTTTTACAGAACTGCCCCTTTAGTCACAGTCACGCCCCTCGTGTCTATGTATGAATTACTGACTCATATTTGTGATTTGATTACACCAGCAGGTGAACTGATAATGGAAGGATGTTATTTTGTGAAAACAATACAATATTAATAAATAAATAAATTACACTACAACATTTTATAAATAAATACATGATACACCAGACTGCAGCACATTCGTTTACTCTTAATATCATAACAAATATACTTATTATAAATACGCACCTTCTTTTATTTGTTGGGAAACGGTCTGGAACTGAAGTGCTTTTTAATACAGTGCTATTTGAATATTTAAAATATGGTTATCTTCAAAATTAAAATGTCAGCAACGGTGTGTTAATTAAACGAAGCGCCTGACGCCGCTCGGAACTTTCGCATTTTTAAATCCTAACGTAAACGAGCATATTTAAAGTTACATTTTTATTTGTTTTTCTATGATCGAGTGGAAATCCGCTCTGCAGCGCACTCCAGCACCCACACCGCTCCCTGACCTGCACACCGCAGGGCAACTGCTGTACAAAGGCTGTTTTATCAGTCCCTGCTGTGGATTAAAATAGTACTGGTTTTAAGAATAAATAATTAAACTCACATGGGGAGGTGTCGGGTCACGGGGCTTCCTGTGCTGTAAACCTGGTCGTCATGGAGATGGGCGGAACGCAGCTCTCGCTATTCCTTATACAATGCTGCCATCGTGTGGCCATTTACTACAACTGTTTGTTCTAATATATCTTTATCCATATCTATCTATCTATCTATCTATCTATCAGCTCAGTTGCCCTTTGAAATGACTCGTATTCACCTTAACCTCTGTGCAAAAATAGACATTTCAGATACATTCTTAAAATACAGCAAAAACAATATTTACAGGATAGACAGGAGAGTACTGTGTGTATAAATAATAACGTTTTCTGTAATTGCTCTTATTTGAAATCATTCTCATGTATTTATCATGCTTACTGCCTGTTCTTACTGGACTCATATCAGCAAATAGTTACTATCAGGTTTAGCTGCTCTTAGTCGAATTTGCTCTTATAATTTACTGTGTGCTTTATTATTTTGATCTTACTTGAATTGATTTTATGGTACTTTCATATCTGCTCTTATCTGTATTATGATATTCTGTAATGTGATGTTTTATAACGTGATACTTTGTACTGTGATAACTTGTAACAACTGTAAGTCGACCTGAATGTCTGCTAAGAAATAAATACTAATAACAGTAGTAATGTCATTGCTGAATTTCACTACCTGTACTACCTCTTGTAAACAGCAGAGGGCACCAGCGACCGCTTGTCACGGAGCTGTGTTCAGATCAAATATCATGTTAGTTTAATACAGTGGTGGCCGGTACGTGGATCGCAGAGATTTTCGGTGGATGTCGGGTCGAATCACAGCATATACTCACACAACAGTGTTTGCTTCGGATGATGGGCAGAGTCTTCTCTGTCGTCCAGTAGCACAGATGAAATCTCAACAGTTTCTGCGTCTGAGACGAACAAAATGCTTTTGCGAAAATACATATTAATTTAGGCGCACGTAGGCGACTAGACATTCCTAAAGGTAGACTATAAAAAAATAAACGTGATTTATTTTTTCAGCTGGAAAGTATATTTAAAAAAAAAAAACCTCACATTCGGATCTAAGCTCAATCGTAATGCACTCTGGGAATGTAGTTTATTGGTGTCCACTGCCCACTGTTAATCACACATTAAAAACTACAAATCCCATACCCGCCAGTTTCACTGATTTATCAGTGCGATGGCTACTCGTTTCCAGACAGTTTGTCAAACCAAGATGAGGAAAATAACAAATTCAGATATGTCGGCGTCTTTACAGGACATGAGCAATGCAGGTGTTTCAGAAATTGAAAGCGAACAGGGAGCTTCGAGTTAGTTGCAGCGTGTTCACAGTCGTGTAAAATACAAGTTCAACCAACAGGGGATAAAAGATTAACCCTGGCTTCAGTTTGACAATGTTAAAAAAAATCCATGTTGTTCCCGTTTTATCAGGATGCAGGGGAACTGATGGCAGGACAGACTGCATTTTAACAGAGAGCCAGGAGTTCAAACATGAAAATATCTTAAACACAGCGCTTCAAAACGGAGAGGCAGCTCAGCGCGCCGCCATGAACAGCAAGCAGCGCCTTCTGAGGAACATGCGAGCAGACAGCTAAAATAAATACATAAATAAATAAAACGTTAATCATTTTAATTGTGTTGATGCAAAAGAATTAAACTGCACACGACACGTGTTATGTAAGAAAGAAGGAACAAAAAGATCTGTAGACATTCAACAATACATTTAAGCAAGACATGTTTATTATTATTATTATTATTATTATTATTATTATTATTATTATTATTATTATTATTATTAGTGTGTGTCCCTAAATGTCAGTGCGCGTCAAGCATTTATATTAAATCTCGCTTATAATTGCTGGTCATAGCTTTTAGTTGGTCAAAGCAAGTCGTTTTTAATACAGTGCTGTCTGAGTATTTAAAATATGGTTACTTCAAAATCAAAATGTATTCCAGCAACAGTATGTTAATTAAACGAAACGAACGTTAATTAACTAACGCCGCTCGGAACTTTGGCATTTTTAAATCCTAACGGTCTCTGCTCAGCGGAGTGGAATGTTCAGGAGCCGGTTGCCTAGCAGCGTCTCCGCCTCCTTCTCTGCCCCGCCCCCTCTCTCCCTCTCTCGTTGCTCCAGCTAGGAGTTCACATTCAGCTTCCTTAGATTATATAGCGCCATTCTTTACTAACTTTTACAAATGAGCTTATTGGAGGCTTCGTGTTTTTAAGATGGTTCAGGTGCAGTCCGGGCAGACTGACTGGAGCATCATTACAGTATACCGCACTGCGCTCGGCTTTGTGTGGAGGCTGATACACAAAATAATGAACGACTGGTAAAGAAATCACATGGATTGCTTTTTAATGGTAAATGTGTATCTGGTATTCTAAGTATTACCTACAATTAATAACTCATCTATTTTCATATTCAGAATGTGATACAGTATTAAGTTCCTGGTTAACCTGCGATCTTTGAAATTGACGAGGAAATCAGTTTATGGGAAAGTAATCAAGCACTTTGTTTTTAAGGAAGTCTCTCGGAAGTGGTGTTTTGGGATTGCAATTAACCAGTCGGTCTGGAGTAGAGACGGTCCGAATCTGTGGAGGAGTGAATTCCTGGGAATTCGCACTCCTCCAGGGAGCCTCCATCTTCCTCAGCGACATCGTCATCGGAATTATCACAAACGGACCGCTAAAGTGACCTGGAATACATGAACTCAGCTGCTCGCTTCTAGTTTTGTGAAATCGACAGACGTTGTGTCTCCTTTTAAGAAGTAGGAGTTCATAAAGGCTGGAGTTGAGGGTTTGAAAACGTGACCCAATGAGAAGTCTTGTTTTTGTTTGACAGCGTATAAAGATTTTACTGACAAAAAGGCCTGATATGTTACATTGGAAGTGCTTCGCCTGTAAAGAGTTTGATAGTATGTTTACTTGATTTCCATTTTTATCATTCAAATACTAAACAGGTAAGATGCTCCCTCTGCAGATTACAGATTCTCTTCAGATTTCCGCGGTTCTGTGCAGTTTGGGACGGCCTCTAGGCTTGAGGTTTGCAGACATGTGATAGACAGTCTCTGGGTTCGGGCAGCGATGCACATTTTAATTTGAGCTGCTGTGCTGTTATAGATTCATCTGATAGAGACACAGGGATATCTTCAGACGGCACGGTACAGGTGTTTTGAGACTTGTGGAAAGGATGGAAGTTTTACAAATATTACAATTTTTTTTTATCAATAACTAGAGTAAATTATCAAAATCTATTGTTCTGTATATGACTGGTGGTATGTTAACCTTACAGAGGATTCTATGAAGAGAAATGTAATAAATGAATTTTCAAATTTGACAGGCCCTCGATGTGCGTCTCTTGTTTTGTGTTTTGTTGTTCTTCAGAGCCGGGCTCACTGACAGGTTTAAAACACAACGCGTCGCTTTCCCTGGCGTTCTGCTGCCTGGACTTATTCCTGCGATATCTTTATCAACACAATCGCCATGGTTTATGTTTTTATTAACATGTCCCTCGTCATGAATAGTTCTGAGGAGTTGTTTTAGTTTTCCATCAGTTATGAACGGAGCGCGGGAGGGGACTTGAGACAAAAAATACATCTCCCAGAGACACACAGGTACTGACGCACGCACGCGCACACACACACACACACACACACACACACACACGCACACACACAGGTACAGACACACACACACACAGATACTGACCCCCCCCCCACACACACACAAATAGTGACACACACACAGGTACTGACACACACACAGGTACTGACACACACACAGGTTCTGACACACAGGTTCTGACACACAGACACAGGTACTGAAACACACCCACACACACACACACACACACACACACAGGTAGTGACCCACACACACACACAGGTACTGACAGACACACAAACAGGTACTGACACACACAGGTACTGACACACACACACAGATACTGTCACGCACGCACACACACGTACTGACAAACACACACACACTGAGACACACACACTGACACACACACACTGAGACACACACACAGATAGTGACATACACACACACAGATAGTGACACACATGCACACACACACACACAGATAGTGACACACACTGATACACACACTGACACACACAGGAACTGACACACACAGGTAGTGACACACACACACACACACACACAGATAGTGACACACACACACACACACACACAGGTACTAAATGTGTATCTGGTATTCTAAGTATTATGTACAATTAATAACTCAGCTATATTCATATTCAGAATGTAATACAGTATTAAGACAGAGTCCAGTATTAGAAATAAATAAACACGCTTTAAGAGAAACAGCAGTGATGTTTATTGCCCATTCCCATCCATTCTCTAGATGTTTCTACATTGTGGTTGCAATCCACAGGGACAAGGGACTCAGCGATGTTAAATAAAATAACTGGAGCCCACAATTAACCAATATAGAAAGGAAGGGGGGAGAAATGTATTGCCTGCGTGCAGCACCTTCCACTTTCCTCTATTAAATGTCATTTGCCATGTGTCTGCCCAGTTCTGAATGCTGTCGAGATCATTTTGAATGACCTTTGCTGCTGCAACAGTGTTTGCAACTCCTCCTGTTTGGAACTGCAAACACAAGTCAAAAAGGAAGTTAGAAAGGCCAAGAGAGAGACAGAAATGAACATTGCTAAGGGGGCTAAAACCAATTCCAAAACGTTTTTCCAATATTATAACAGTAAGAGAGGAGGTTAAATGTCTAAGAGACACAAACGGCAAAATCACAGACGAAGAAAAAAAATAGCAAATATATTAAATGATTACTTTTCACAGGTTTTTACAAAGGAGGACACGGACAACATGCCCCACATGTCGACCTGTTCCTATCCAATTTTAAATAACTTTAGCATAACAGAGGCAGAAGTGTTAAAGGGACTAGGAGCTCTTAATATAAACAAATCCCCTGGGCCAGATGAGATCCTCCCAATAGTACTCAAAGAAATGAAAGAAGTTATTTACAAACCGCTAACCAAGATCATGCAACAGTCTCTTGACACAGGGGTTGTACCGACAGACTGGAAAATAGCAAACGTAATACCGATCCACAAAAAGGGAGACAAAACCGAACCAGGTAACTACAGACCAATAAGCCTGACTTCTATTATATGTAAACTTATGGAAACTATAATAAGATCCAAATTGGAAAATTACCTATATGGTAACAATATCCTGGGAGACAGTCAGCATGGTTTTAGGAAAGGGAGATCGTGTCTAACTAACCTGCTTGACTTTTTTGAGGATGCAACATTGAAAATGGATAATTGCAAAGCATACGACATGGTTTATTTAGATTTCCAGAAAGCTTTTGACAAAGTCCTGCATAAAAGATTAATTCTCAAACTGAATGCAGTAGGGATTCAAGGAAATGCATGCACATGGATTAGGGAGTGGTTAACATGTAGAAAACAGAAAGTACTGATTAGAGGAGAAACCTCAAAAAAGAGCGAGGTAACCAGTGGTGTACCACAGGGATCAGAGGTCCTCTACTATTCCTAATGTACATTAATGATTTAGATTCTGGTATAGTAAGCAAACTCGTTAAATTTGCAGAGGACACAAAAATAGGAGGAGTGGCAAACACTGCTGAAGCAGCAAAGGTCATTCAAAATGATCTAGACAGCATTGAGAACTGGGCAGACACATGGCAAATGAAATTTAATAAAAGAAAGTGTAAAGTATTGCATGCGGGCAATAAAAATGTTCATTATAAATATCATATGG
Source organism: Acipenser ruthenus (assembly GCF_902713425.1). Taxonomy (NCBI): domain Eukaryota; kingdom Metazoa; phylum Chordata; class Actinopteri; order Acipenseriformes; family Acipenseridae; genus Acipenser; species Acipenser ruthenus. Next base: position 134,484 of record NW_026707313.1, read on the forward strand.
GAGATACTGAAATTGAAGAAGGAATCTATGAAAAAGACCTAGGAGTTTATGTTGACTCAGAAATGTCTTCATCTAGACAATGTGGGGAAGCTACATAAAAGGCCAACAAGATGCTCGGATATATTGTGAGAAGTGTTGAATTTAAATCAAGGGAAGTAATGTTAAAACTTTACAATGCATTAGTAAGACCTCACCTAGAATATTGTGTTCAGTTCTGGTCACCTCGTTACAAAAAGGATATTGCTGCTCTAGAAAGAGTGCAAAGAAGAGCAACCAGATTTATCCCTGGTTTAAAAGGCATGTCGTATGCAGACAGGCTCAAAGAATTGAATCTGTTCAGTCTTGAACAAAGACTACGCGGCGATCTGATTCAAGCATTCAAAATCCTAAAAGGTATAGACAATGTCAACCCAGGGGACTTTTTCAACCTGAAAAAAGAAACAAGGGCCAGGGGTCACAAATGGAGATTAGATAAAGGGGCATTCAGAACAGAAAATAGAAGGCACTTTTTTTACAC
>NW_026707313.1:152500-162500 GCF_902713425.1 Acipenser ruthenus
AAGGCCTGATATGTTACATTGGAAGTGCTTCGCCTGTAAAGAGTTTGATAGTATGTTTACTTGATTTCCATTTTTATCATTCAAATACTAAACAGGTAAGATGCTCCCTCTGCAGATTACAGATTCTCTTCAGATTTCCGCGGTTCTGTGCAGTTTGGGACGGCCTCTAGGCTTGAGGTTTGCAGACATGTGATAGACACCCGAACCCAGCGATGCACACACACACAGATACTGACACACACACACACACACACACGCAAAGAGATACTGACACACACAGATACTGACACACACACACACAGATACTAACACACAGTCACTGACAGATACTGACACTCACTGACACACACGCAGAGAGATACTGACACACACACACAAACAGATACTGACACACACACACAGATACTGACACACACACAGATACTGACACACACACAAAGACACACACACTGTGACACACACACTGACACACAGATACTGACACACACTCACTGACACACACAAAGACACACTGACACACACAGATACTGACACACACACTCACTGACAGAAAGACACACACACTGTGACACACACACAGATACTGACACACACTCACTGACAGAAAGACACACACACACAAATACTGACACACACTCACTGACAAACAGATACTGACACACACACTGTGACACACACACACAAAGACACACACACTGACACACTCACTGACACACTCACTGACACACACACACTGACACACACACAGATACTGACACACACACACAGAGAGATACTGACACACACACATACTGACACACACACACACACAGATACTAACACACTCACTGACATACAGATACTGACACACACTCACTGACACACACACTGACACACACACACTGACATACACACACAGAGAGATACTGACACACACACACGCAGAGATACTGACACACACACATACTGACACACACACACACAGATACTGACACTCACACTCACTGACACACAGATACTGACACACACAGACACATTTAAAATTTAAGATTTATTTAAATATTTAGCTAACTGTTAAATCTAGTTAAGAGATTTACGATGTATTTAAATATTTAGCTAACTGTCAAATCTTGTAACTAGATTTCTAAATGATATCTGAATGCACACATTTATAAAAAGCTGTATTTATTTTCTCCTCATTTCTGGCAGCCCATACTAACGGCGCTCGGAACTTTGGCATTTTTAAATCCTAACGGTCTCTGCTCAGCGGAGTGGAATGTTCAGGAGCCGGTTGCCTAGCAGCGTCTCCGCCTCCTTCTCTGCCCCGCCCCCTCTCTCCCTCTCTCGTTGCTCCAGCTAGGAGTTCACATTCAGCTTCCTTAGATTATATAGCGCCATTCTTTACTAACTTTTACAAATGAGCTTATTGGAGGCTTCGTGTTTTTAAGATGGTTCAGGTGCAGTCCGGGCAGACTGACTGGAGCATCATTACAGTATACCGCACTGCGCTCGGCTTTGTGTGGAGGCTGATACACAAAATAATGAACGACTGGTAAAGAAATCACAGATCACCTCGTAGTCTTCTTTGATCAAGACTGAACAGATTCAATTCTTTTAGCCTGTCTGCATACGACATGCCTTTTAAACCCGGGATAATTCTGGTTGCTCTTCTTTGCACATTACTTCCCTTGATTTAAATTCAACACTTCTCACAATATATCCGAGCATCTCGTTGGCCCTTTTTTATAGCTTCCCCACATTTCCTCTGGTTGAAGCTGTGATTAAAGGTATTGAAAGCGGTCTCTCTATGGCGTTCCCCTGTATCCATGGTGTGGGGTTTCCTCGGGTTGAAGCTGTGATTAAAGGTATTGAAAGCGGTCTCTCTCTCTGGGGTTCCACTGTATCAGTGTTGTGGGGTTTCCTCGGGTTGAAGCTGTGATTAAAGGTATTGAAAGCGGTCTCTCTCTCTGGGGTTCCACTGTATCAGTGTTGTGGGGTTTCCTCGGGTTGAAGCTGTGATTAAAGGTTTTGAAAGCGGTCTCTCTATGGGGTTCCCCTGTATCCATGGTGTGGGGTTTCCTCGGGTTGAAGCTGTGATTAAAGGTATTGAAAGCGGTCTCTCTCTGGGGTTCCCCTGTATCAGTGGTGTGGGGTTTCCTCGTGTTGAAGCTGTGATTAAAGGTTTTGAAAGCGGTCTCTCTCTGAGGTTCCCCTGTATCAGTGGTGTGGGGTTTCCTCTGGTTGAAGCTGTGATTAAAGGTATTGAAAGCGGTCTCTCTCTCTCTGGGGTTCCCCTGTATCAGTGGTGTGGGGTTTCCTCGTGTTGAAGCTGTGATTAAAGGTTTTGAAAGCGGTCTCTCTCTGAGGTTCCCCTGTATCAGTGGTGTGGGGTTTCCTCGGGTTGAAGCTGTGATTAAAGGTATTGAAAGCGGTCTCTCTCTCTGGGGTTCCACTGTATCAGTGTTGTGGGGTTTCCTCGGGTTGAAGCTGTGATTAAAGGTATTGAAAGCGGTCTCTCTCTGGGGTTCCCCTGTATCAGTGGTGTGGGGTTTCCTCGGGTTGAAGCTGTGATTAAAGGTATTGAAAGCGGTCTCTGTCTGGGGTTCCCCTGTATCAGTGGTGTGGGGTTTCCTCGGGTTGAAGCTGTGATTAAAGGTATTGAAAGCGGTCTCTCTCTCTGGGGTTCCCCTGTATCAGTGGTGTGGGGTTTCCTCAGGTTGAAGCTGTGATTAAAGGTATTGAAAGGGGTCCCTACCCTGGAGTCCCACTCGTTGAGGGTCTTGACGTTGATGAAGGACACTTCCCCGTTGGCTCCGGTCATCACACCATCGTGTTCACAGCGAACGATCAGATCGATATCCTCCCCCAGCTTCCAACACCGGAACCTGAAACACAGAGACACACACAGGGGTCAACAAAGCTGAACACACACACACACACACACACACACACACACACACACAGGGGTCAACAAGGCTGAACACACACATACACACACACACAGGGGTCAACAAGGCTGAACACACACACACACAGGGGTCAGCAAGGCTGAACACACACACACACAGGGGTCAGCAAGGCTGAACACACACACACACACACACACACACACACACAGGGGTCAGCAAGGCTGAACACACAGACACACACACACACACAGGGGTCAACAAGGCTGAACACACACACACACACAGGGGTCAACAAGGCTAAACACACACACACACACAGGGGTCAACAAGGCTGAACACACACACACACACAGGGGTCAACAAGGCTGAAAACACACACACACACAAACACACACAGGGGTCAACAAGGCTGAACACACACACACACAGGGAACAACAAGGCTGAACACACACACACACAGACACAGGGGTCAACTAGGCTGAACACACACACACACACAGGGGTCAGCAAGGCTGAACACACAGACACAGGGGTCAACTAGGCCGAACACACACACACACACACAGGGGTCAACAAGGCTGAACACACACAGACACAGGGGTCAGCAAGGCTGAACACACACACACACACACAGGGGTGAGCAAGGCTGAACACACAGACTCAGGGGTCAACTAGGCTGAACACACACACACACACAGGGGTCAACAAGGCTGAACACACACACACACACACACACAGGGGTCAACAAGGCTGAGCACACACACAGGGGTCAACAAGGCTGAACAAACACACACACACACACACACAGGGGTCAACAAGGCTGAACACACACACACACAGGGGTCAGCAAGGCTGAACACACACACACACAGGGGTCAGCAAGGCTGAACACACACACACACACACACACACACACACACACACACAGGGGTCAGCAAGGCTGAACACACACACACACACACACACACACACACACAGGGGTCAGCAAGGCTGAACACACAGACACACACACACACACAGGGGTCAACAAGGCTGAACACACACACACACACACAGGGGTCAACAAGGCTAAACACACACACACACACAGGGGTCAACAAGGCTGAACACACACACACACACAGGGGTCAACAAGGCTGAAAACACACACACACAAACACACACAGGGGTCAACAAGGCTGAACACACACACACACAGGGATCAACAAGGCTGAACACACACACACACAGACACAGGGGTCAACTAGGCTGAACACACACACACACACAGGGGTCAGCAAGGCTGAACACACAGACACAGGGGTCAACTAGGCCGAACACACACACACACACACAGGGGTCAACAAGGCTGAACACACACAGACACAGGGGTCAGCAAGGCTGAACACACACACACACACACAGGGGTGAGCAAGGCTGAACACACAGACACAGGGGTCAACTAGGCTGAACACACACACACACACAGGGGTCAACAAGGCTGAACACACACACACACACACACACAGGGGTCAACAAGGCTGAGCACACACACAGGGGTCAACAAGGCTGAACAAACACACACACACACACACACACAGGGGTCAACAAGGCTGAACACACACACACAGGGGTCAACAAGGCTGAACACACACACACACACACACACAGGGGTCAGCAAGGCTGAACACACACACACACACACACACACACACAGGGGTCAGCAAGGCTGAACACACAGACACAGGGGTCAACTAGGCCGAACACACACACACACACACACAGGGGTCAACAAGGCTGAACACACACAGACACAGGGGTCAGCAAGGCTGAACACACACACACACACACACACACAAACACACACACACACACACACATACACACAGGGATCAACAAGGATGAACACACACACAGGGGTCAGCAAGGCTGAACACACAGACACAGGGGTCATCTAGGCTGAACACACACACACACACACACACACACACAGGGGTCAAAAAGGCTGAACACACACACACACACACACACACAAACACACACACACACACACATACACACAGGGATCAACAAGGATGAACACACACACAGGGGTCAGCAAGGCTGAACACACAGACACAGGGGTCATCTAGGCTGAACACACACACACACACACACACACACACAGGGGTCAACAAGGCTGAACGCACACACACACACAGGTACTGACACACACACACACACTTATGTGTTGCTAATTGGTAGATTTGCATATTTCAACATTACAAGAGCCAATCAAATCGCGTGAAAGTTCAAAGCGGGCGGAGCTCATTTGCATACAAACTCCAGATTTAGCGGCAATTTAAATATTTAACTAAATGTTCAATCTAGCTAAGAGATTTAAGATGTATTTAAATATTTAGCTAAATGTTAAATCTTGTAACTAGATTTCTAAATGATATCTGAATGCACACATTTATAAAAAGCTGTATTTATTTTCTCCTCATTTCTGGCAGCCCATACTAACGGCGCTCGGAACTTTCGCATTTTTAAATCCTAACGGTCTCTGCTCAGCGGAGTGGAATGTTCAGGAGCCGGTTGCCTAGCAGCGTCTCCGCCTCCTTCTCTGCCCCGCCCCCTCTCTCCCTCTCTTGTTGCTCCAGCTAGGAGTTCACATTCAGCTTCCTTAGATTATATAGCGCCATTCTTTACTAACTTTTACAAATGAGCTTATTGGAGGCTTCGTGTTTTTAAGATGGTTCAGGTGCAGTCCGGGCAGACTGACTGGAGCATCATTACAGTATACCGCACTGCGCTCGGCTTTGTGTGGAGGCTGATACACAAAATAATGAACGACTGGTAAAGAAATCACATGGATTGCTTTTTAATGCTAAATGTGTATCTGGTATTCTAAGTATTACCTACAATTAATAATTCAGCTATATTCATATTCAGAATGTGATACAGTATTAAGACAGGGTCCAGTATTAGAAATAAATAAACATGCTTTAAGAGAAACAGCAGTGATGTTTATTGCCCATTCCCATCCATTCTCTAGATGTTTCTACATTGTGGTTTCAATCCACAGGGACAAGGGACTCAGCGATGTTAAATGAAAAAACTAGAGCCCACAATTAACCAATATAGAAAGGAAGGGGGGAGAAATGTATTGCCTGCGTGCAGCACCTTCCACTTTCCTCTATTAAATGTCATTTGCCATGTGTTTGCCCAGTTCTGAATGCTGTCGAGATCATTTTGAATGACCTTTGCTGCTGCAACAGTGTTTGCCACTCCTCCTGTTTGGAACTGCAAACACTAGTCAAAAAGGAAGTTAGAAAGGCCAAGAGAGAGACAGAAATGAAGATTGCTAAGGGGGCTAAAACCAATTCCAAAACGTTTTTCCAATATTATAACAGTAAGAGAGGAGGTTAAATGTCTAAGAGACACAAACGGCAAAATCACAGACGAAGAAAAAAAAATAGCGAGTATATTAAATGATTACTTTTCACAAAGGATGACACGGACAACATGCCCCACATGTCGACCTGTTCCTATCCAGTTTCAAATAACTTTAGCATAACAGAGGCAGAACATAAGAAAGTTTCCAAACGAGAGGAGGCCCCATTCAGCCCATCTTGCTCGTTTGGTTGTTAGTAGCTTATTGATCCCAGAATCTCATCAAGCAGCTTCTTGAAGGATCGCAGGGTGTCAGCTTCAACAACATTACTGGGGAGTTGGTTCCAGACCCTCACAATTCTCTGTGTAAAAAAGTGCCTCCTATTTTCTGTTCTGAATGCCCCTTTATCTAATCTCCATTTGTGACCCCTGGTCCTTGTTTCTTTTTTCAGGTTGAAAAAGTCCCCTGGGTCGACATTGTCAATACCTTTTAGGATTTTGAATGCTTGAATCAGATCGCCGCGTAGTCTTCTTTGTTCAAGACTGAATAGATTCAATTATTTTAGCCTGTCTGCATACGACATGCCTTTTAAACCCGGGATAATTCTGGTTGCTCTTCTTTGCACTCTTTCTAGAGCAGCAATATCCTTTTTGTAACGAGGTGACCAGAACTGAACACAATATTCTAGGTGAGGTCTTACTAATGCATTGTAAAGTTTTAACATTATTTCCCTTTATTTAAATTCAACACTTCTCACAATATATCCGAGCATCTTGTTGGCCTTTTTTATAGCTTCCCCACATTGTCTAGATGAAGACATTTCTGAGTCAACATAAACTCCTGGGTCTTTTTCATAGATTCCTTCTTCAATTTCAGTATCTCCCATATTTATAATGCACATTGGGATCAGTATTAGGTCTTCTACTATTCCTAATCTACATTAATGATTTAGATTTTGGTATAGTAAGCAAACTTGTTAAATTTGTAGACGACACAAAAATAGGAGGAGTGGCAAACACTGTTGCAGCAGCAAAGGTCATTCAAAATGATCTCAACAGAATTCAGAACTGGGCAGACACATGGCAAATGACATTTAATAGAGGAAAGTGGAAGGTACTGCATGCAGGCAATACATTTCTCCCCCCTTCCTTTCTATATTGGGTAATTGTGGGCTTGACACAAAAATTATTATTAATTGTAGATAATACTTAGAATACCAGATACACATTTAGCATTAAAAAGCAATCCATGTGATTTCTTTAACAGTCGTTCATTATTTTGTGTATCAGCCTCCACACAAAGCCGAGCGCAGTGCGGTATACTGTAATGATGCTGCAGTCAGTCTGCCCGGACTGCACCTGAACCATCTTAAAAACACGAAGCCTCCAATAAGCTCATTTGTAAAAGTTAGTAAAGAATGGCGCTATATAATCTAAGGAAGCTGAATGTGAACTCCTAGCTGGAGCAACGAGAGAGGGAGAGAGGGGGCGGGGCAGAGAAGGAGGCGGAGACGCTGCTAGGCAACCGGCTCCTGAACATTCCACTCCGCTGAGCAGAGACCGTTAGGATTTAAAAATGCCAAAGTTCCGAGCGCCGTTAGTATGGGCTGCCAGAAATGAGGAGAAAATAAATACAGCTTTTTATAAATGTGTGCATTCAGATATCATTTAGAAATCTAGTTACAACATTTAACAGTTAGCTAAATATTTAAATAAATCTTAAATCTCTTAACTAGCTTTAACATTTAGCTAAATATTTAAATAAATCTTAAATCTCTTAGCTAGATTTAACATTTAGTTAAATATTTAACTGGCCGCTAAATCTGAATATTTAACAACTAGCATAACATAATTGTACTTGTGTGTGTCTCAGTGTGTGTGTGTGTGTCTCAGTGTGTTTGTATCTCAGTGCGTGAGTGTGTGTCTCTGTGTGTGTGTGTCTCAGTCTCAGTGTGTGTCTGTGTCTCAGTGTGTGTCACTATCTGTGTGTGTGTGTCTCAGTGTGTGTGTCTGTTTGTCAGTACATGTGTGTGCGTGTGTGTGTGTGTGTCAGTACCTGTGTGTGTGTGTCAATACCTGTGTTTGCTTGTCTGTACATGTGTGTATGTGTGTGTCATTACCTGTGTGTGTGTGTGTGTGTGTGTCAGTACCTGTGTGTGTGTGTCACTATCTGTGTGTCTCAGTGTGTGTCTGTTTGTCAGTACATGTGTGCGTGCGTGTCAGTATCTTTGTGTGTTTGGGTCACTACCTGTGTGTGTGTGTGTGTGTGTGCGTTTCAGTACCTGTGTCTGTGTGTCAGTACCTGTGTGTGTGTGTCACTACCTGTGTGTGTGTGTGCCGGTCAGTACCTGTGTGTGTGTGTGTGTGTGCGTGCGTCAGTACCTGTGTGTCTCTGGGAGATATATTTTTTGTCTCAAGTCCCCTCCCGCGCTCCGTTCATAACTGATGTAAAACTAAAACAACTCCTCAGAACTATTCATGACGAGGGACATGTTAATAAAAACATAAACCATGGCGATTGTGTTGATAAAGATATCGCAGGAATAAGTCCAGGCAGCAGAACACCAGGGAAAGCGACGCGTTGTGTTTTAAACCTGTCAGTGAGCCCGGCTCTGAAGAACAACAAAACACAAAACAAGAGACGCACATCCAGGGCCTGTCAAATTTGAAAATTCATTTATTACATTTCTCTTCATAGAATCCTCTGTAAGGTTAACATACAACCAGTCATATACAGAACAATAGATTTTGATAATTTACTCTAGTTATTGATTTAAAAAAAAAAAAAAAAAAAAATAGTAATATTTGTAAAACTTCCATCCTTTCCACAAGTCTCAAAACACCTGAACTGTGCCGTCTGAAGATATCCCTGTGTCTCTATCAGATGAATCTATAACAGCACAGCAGCTCAAATTAAAATGTGCATCGCTGCCCGAACCCAGAGACTGTCTATCACATGTCTGCAAACCTCAAGCCTAGAGGCCGTCCCAAACTGCACAGAACCGCGGAAATCTGAAGAGAATCTGTAATCTGCAGAGGGAGCATCTTACCTGTTTAGTATTTCAATGATAAAAATGGAAATCAAGTAAACATACTATCAAACTCTTTACAGGCGAAGCACTTCCAATGTAACATATAAGGCCTTTTTTGTCAGTAAAATCTTTATACGCTGTCAAACAAAAACAAGACTTCTCATTGGGTCACGTTTTCAAACCCTCAACTCCAGCCTTTATGAACTCCTACTTCTTAAAAGGAGACACAACGTCTGTCGATTTCACAAAACTAGAAGCGAGCAGCTGAGTTCATGTATTCCAGGTCACTTTAGCGGTCCGTTTGTGATAATTCCGATGACGATGTCGCTGAGGAAGATGGCGGCTCCCTGGAGGAGTGCGAATTCCCAGGAATTCACTCCTCCACAGATTCGGACCGTCTCTACTCCAGACCGACTGGTTAATTGCAATCCCAAAACACCACTTCCGAGAGACTTCCTTAAAAACAAAGTGCTTGATTACTTTCCCATAAACTGATTTCCTCGTCAATTTCAAAGATAGCAGGTTAACCAGGAACTTAATACTCTATCACATTCTGAATATGAATATAGCCGAGTTATTAATTGTAGGTAATACTTAGAATACCAGATACACATTTAGCCTTAAAAAGCAATCCATGTGATTTCTTTACCAGTCGTTCATTATTTTGTGTATCAGCCTCCACACAAAGCCGAGCGCAGTGCGGTATACTGTAATGATGCTGCAGT
>NW_026707313.1:165000-295000 GCF_902713425.1 Acipenser ruthenus
TCAACCAGAGGAAATGTGGGGAAGCTATAAAAAAGGCCAACGAGATGCTCGGATATATTGTGAGAAGTGTTGAATTTAAATCAAGGGAAGTAATGTGCAAAGAAGAGCAACCAGAATTATCCCGGGTTTAAAAGGCATGTCGTATGCAGACAGGCTCAAAGAATTTAATCTGTTCAGTCTTGAACAAAGAAGACTACGCGGCGATCTGATTCAAGCATTTAAAATCCTAAAAGGTATTGACAATGTCGACCCAGGGGCAAACACTGTTGCAGCAGCAAAGGTCATTCAAAATGATCTAGACAGCATTCAGAACTGAGCAGACACATGGCAAATGACATTTAATAGAGGAAAGTGGAAGGTGCTGCACGCAGGCAATACATTTCTCCCCCCTTCCTTTCTATATTGGTTAATTGTGGGCTCTAGTTTTTTATTTAACATCGCTGAGTCCCTTGTCCCTGTGGATTACAACCACAATGTAGAAACATATAGAGAATGGATGGGAATGGGCAATAAACATCACTGCTGTTTCTCTTAAAGCATGTTTATTGATTTCTAATACTGGACCCTGTCTTAATACTGTATCACATTCTGAATATGAATATAGCAGAGTTATTAATTGTAGATAATACTTGGAATACCAGATACATATTTACCATTAAAAAGCAATCCATGTGATTTCTTTACCAGTCGTTCATTATTTTGTGTATCAGCCTCCACACAAAGCCGAGCGCAGTGCGGTATACTGTAATGATGCTCCAGTCAGTCTGCCCGGACTGCACCTGAACCATCTTAAAAACACGAAGCCTCCAATAAGCTCATTTGTAAAAGTTAGTAAAGAATGGCGCTATATAATCTAAGGAAGCTGAATGTGAACTCCTAGCTGGAGCAACGAGAGAGGGAGAGAGGGGGCGGGGCAGAGAAGGAGGCGGAGACGCTGCTAGGCAACCGGCTCCTGAACATTCCACTCCGCTGAGCAGAGACCGTTAGGATTTAAAAATGCCAAAGTTCCGAGCGCCGTTAGTATGGGCTGCCAGAAATGAGGAGAAAATAAATACAGCTTTTTATAAATGTGTGCATTCAGATATCATTTAGAAATCTAGTTACAACATTTAACAGTTAGCTAAATATTTAAATAAATCTTCAATCTCTTAACTAGATTTAATATTTAGCTAAATATTTAAATACAGTGCTATTTGAGTATTTAAAATATGGTTATTTTCAAAATTAAAATGTCAGCAACGGTGTGTTAATTAAACGAAGCGCCTAACTGAAACAAACACACACACACAGGTACTGACACGCACACACACAGGTGCTGACACACAGGTACTGACACACACTGAGAAACACACACACACCGAGACACACACACACAAACACACAGGTACTGACACAGATACACACACACACAAACACACACAGGTACTGACACACACACACAGGTATTGATACACACACACACACACGAACACAAATGTTAAATCTACTTAAGAGATTTCAGATTTATTTAAATATTTAGCTAACTGTTAAATCTTGTAACTAGATTTCTAAATCAGCGGAGTGGAATGTTCAGGAGCCGGTTGCCTAGCAGCGTCTCCGCCTCCTTCTCTGCCCCGCCCCCTCTCTCCCTCTCTCGTTGCTCCAGCTAGGAGTTCACATTCAGCTTCCTTAGATTATATAGCGCCATTCTTTACTAACTTTTACAAATGAGCTTATTGGAGGCTTCGTGTTTTTAAGATGGTTCAGGTGCAGTCCGGGCAGACTGACTGCAGCATCATTACAGTATACCGCACTGCGCTCGGCTTTGTGTGGAGGCTGATACACAAAATAATGAACGACTGTTAAAGAAATCACATGGATTGCTTTTTAATGGTAAATGTGTATCTGGTATTCTAAGTATTACCTACAATTAATAACTCAGCTATATTCATATTCAGAATGTGATACAGTATTAAGACAGGGTCCAGTATTAGAAATAAATAAACACGCTTTAAGAGAAACAGCAGTGATGTTTATTGCCCATTCCCATCCATTCTCTAGATGTTTCTACATTGTGGTTGCAATCCAGAGGGACAAGGGACTCAGTGATGTTAAATAAAAAACTAGAGCCCACAATTAACCAATATAGAAAGGAAGGGGGAGAAATGTATTGCCTGCGTGCAGCACCTTCCACTTTCCTCTATTAAATGTCATTTGCCATGTGTCTGCCCAGTTCTGAATGCTGTCGAGATCATTTTGAATGACCTTTGCTGCTGCAACAGTGTTTGCCACTCCTCCTGTTTGGAACTGCAAACACAAGTCAAAAAGGAAGTTAGAAAGGCCAACAGAGGTACAGAAATGAACATTGCTAACGGGGCTAAAACCAATTTCAAAACGTTTTTCACTCTCTCTCTCTCTCTCTCACACACACACACACACAGACACACACACACACACACACACACACAACAGCTGGAGAATGAGGAATTGTGTTCTCTTTGCACAATCAATACAAACAAAATCATGTGTTTAATGGAAGAGAATTCCTTTCTTAAAATGAAAATAAATTAAAACTGCGGCTGCATGAACTTGAAAAAACAGGTATGAAAACTTTCTATAGACTCTGAATATTGTAGAAATAAATCTGTAAGTATAGTGGTATTCCAAAATGTGAAGTATATCCTAAAAAACAACACCTGGTGGTCGTGGTTTATTGATCCCCCTTGTTCACTCATTTTTTCAGCATTGCTAAACTTAAAAAAAATGTAATTATTAATTAGTAATTCGTCCCACTACCTCCACAATGATCACAGAAATATCATTTATCATTGATTTATTTTGTCAATTATTTGTTTTTACTCCCCACCCCACAAAAAAACATTTTCTGTTGTAAAGCTCAACATCTTGCCCTTCTTGCAAGTCACCATTGCAGAAACATGTTTTGTGGGTAAAATAAATGCCAAGCTCTTTTGCATTCAGAATACTGTAATCTGCCAAGTGTTTAACCAGTAGTATTTTGTATTTAATCATATCCTGATGTAACTGTAACTGACACTGTTATCTGCTGTATTATTGAATTGTATTTTGTCACACTTGTACTTGCTTGAACCAAAGTCATTGTATTTATCTTGCTCTTATTGTATTACTTGTATTGTAACACTTGAAATGTATTTGCTTACGATTGTAAATTGCCCTGGATAAGGGTGTCTGCTAAGAAATAAATAATAATAATAATAATAATAATAATAATAACAAGAAACAAACATATTCATCCCATATAAATCAACACACTTTTTGTGATGCTGGAACAGGGTATATATATATAAGGAGTGTTGATAATTTCACCCTAAACTTGCATACTGAAAGTAGCATGTCAAAGCAAGAAGGAATCTAATCAGAAGAATATGCCTGTGTAATCACAACTCAGAGGCAGGCAGACCTATGGCATCACACATGGGACTACAGACACAGGCAAGGGATTCTGGGAATTGTAGTTTGTTTGCAGTATTACCGTTTTGCGACTGAACACTGGATGCTGCATTAGCCACTGTATTCGATTATTTTTTATCTAACGGAAGTAATACAAACTACACTAAGCAAACATGTAAGAGATATATTTATGTTATTTTTTTGCATGTGTTTGGATCAATACTTAATATACTTAGTTTTTGTGAACACGATCACCCACAGAACTGTATAATAAAGTTTGTTTCTAGAATTCTGTACTTTGCATGTGTGTGTTTTATAATATGCATACCTGGCAGCACTGAGCTTTCAAAATAAGGGAGACTGCATGGGGCAGGACTCTGAAACAGGCCTTCACGGGCAGGGTTACCATATGACTTCATGCACACTAGAACACACTGGGATAGTTTAGGCTCTTCAACTCACACCCCAAAACATTGTGGGAAGTGTAGTCCTGCTGTGAACAGTGCCCAAGAGGTGCAGAATGTACCAGAATGCATTGCAATTGGAAAAGCCTGAATTGTCCCAATGAACAAGGAGTCACATGGAAACCAGAATGCATGTAGGAGCTGAACTGGAATTTTGATTATTAAAAAAATAAATGTATACTTATTTTAGTTTATTTAGGTATGTGTAATTATTACAGTTTATGGATTGGTATGTGCGTCTTTTCTATGCACTGCGCCCTCAAGTGGTAGTTTTCTTTATAGCTAATGAATTATAGAATTCAGTGTGGAAAGTAAACAATAAAAATAAAGAACACAGTGAGGAGGAGGAGCAGCAAATACAGATCAACTGAAGACAATTCGTTTCTGCTTTTGAATGTTCCTGGTATGGAACATATTGCTGTATTGGAAGGATTTTCCACTTGTTTTATTATTGGATGTAAGTAAATAAAAGCTTATTGTTTTCTGAAGATTGGGAAGTTAACACACCTGGAATTAGTCTAGAAGTTAAGAGCTGGAAGTGATGTGAAGCACAGTGACTGGATGACGAGTCGTAATGTAGAGGATACCTAGCTTACAAAAACTAACAAGTGGAAAATCATTTATGAAGCCACCACAATGTAAATTTAAAGAGACAAGAGAATCTGTCAGGGAGAAGGGCCCAGCATAAGGGAAAGTGGACAGGCCTGGCTTTGGTGGTTAACTTTGCACCTGCTGTTGTTTTCATATGAATAAACAAAAAGACCTTTAGACATTATTATAATATCCATTGAATTACAGAATATAAAAGGTATTATGCTATGTTTTTGTGTTAGTTTGTAATAATATACTATAATGTACCTTGTTATTAATCCATTATACTATTGTCTAATGATGGTAGATGGAGTCATTATAATGTGGTTCTTTGAAACTGCTGCATTGAAAAAGGGGCTTCTCTCCTTATCAAAATGTACGGGCTGTAGAGAAAGGAGGGGTCTTCTTACATTCCACTCCAGCAAAGCTGCAAGTCTTATAGATTGGGAGTGTTAAGGTTTATGGAATTAGTGGTTTAGCACAGATAAGAATATATCTTGGAATAATATACAAAAATTATGGCTTAACAGACCTTTATAGGTCATAAATCTAAAAAGTGTTTGCACAGACTTTGGCCTTGAAGAAACAAGAGACTGTGGAAATTGCTTGCAATAGCATATTCTCAGAGTCAGGTACAGGTCAGAGCCTGGTTAGTGCATCTTTTGAGGGATAAATAATTGTAACGAAAATGATTACCACTTAAACATAGTGAAACTAATTGACTTGAATATTGTATAAGGCAATCTTTTGTCAAATACTCTGTTAGACAATGGTATATGGAATCAAAACTGACTCATTAAAAACATGATGAAACACAGTATGAGGTTAAAAGAAACACATACCTTTAATTTAGCAAAATATAATCAATTAGAAGATGATGTCACATATTAAGAACATCTCTCATATATAACACATATAAAAAATAGTGTTTGCATGCACATATAACAGTAGTGTTTTTATATTATATTATAAACCAAGATCCTGGGAACTGTGGTTCACTTGACTTTTCAGATAAAGGAGGGGTTCGGAGGAAAACAAGAAATGAGATCATAGGTTTGGAGTTGGACAAATATGAAGTCTTGAATTTATTGGTATATGACTCCAATTAATTCTGAAAAGTTGGTCCGGATCTTTTGAAAACTTATTCGTAAAAGAGATAAGAGCTGTCTCACCAGATTAATGATTGGACTTAATTGAGGCGTCCCATGTATTCCAATGAGACAAAAAACCTATATAACTAAGTAATTACAATAGAGTACCACACTCATACCTGACAGGGTGATGTGGTCCATTGTCTGCAGACCTACACAGTTGAACTGACTGAACTCAGTTTCATTTGCCTGGTGAAGACAGTCATATTCTTTTACGATTTATATTAAAGGGTAAGCATTAATCAATTATTATTTTATCTCACATGTATTGCATGCATTGCTATAGAGGACTCACACTATGTTTTAGAAATAAGAGAGTATTTTGTTGAATGTGCTGAAATATACCATTGGGTGCTTTGGGTGATGTGTTCTTGGCCTGCTTGCCGGCCTTACAAATACATATAAATGTATTAAAGTGTTAACGTTAATATCTGTTAAGACACTGGACTGCCCAGAACGTCTGTCAGCTGGGGATATGAAGTAGCCTGTAGCTACTCAATCCAATATTTAACCGTTAATAAACCGAAGGAGTACTGATAGTGCTCTGATTCGTAAAAAACTTTAAATACATGAGTCTGTGAATTTCTTGGGTACTACATTAGTCATCTGGATATATTGCGGGTCTAGTGCATGAACAATACCCCACTAGGAGTAGTACCATCTCTGTCCTCCTAATGTCTCCCCTGAGATAAGAGTGTGTGCTGAGCAATTCAAAAGAGTAAGTGAAGAAATCTGAACCCGCAGAATTCGTGACAGACAGCAGGCTTGTATGCATCATGCCTGTACTAACACGATGAAGCAATTATTGTATATTTTCTTTCAAAAAGGTGCATGCCATGTGAAGAAAAATGAACAAGCTTCTCTGCCGTGTGAGGATTTCATCTGCCGTGACCCGGATTCGAACCTGGGTTGTTGCGGCCACAACGCAAAGTACTAATCACTATACGATCACGGCGAACTACCGAGAAGCTCTTGTTTGTTTTGTCATCTGGGCACTCCATGCTATACACAAGGCAGAACAATTGTAGCAGGTCGCTGCTATGTGTATTGTTTTATTGTTTTAATTAGGCTACTTTCATTTTTAGAACGCCCCCTTATCTTTGGTTTCTTTCCCTGTGCCAATCAGAGGATGATTCCCCTTTACCTGGCTCATTTAAAAAGCTGGATTTAAAGACAAGGGGGAGCGGAATAGGAAGCAGGATGTCTTTGTCATGGATCATTTAGTTTGGCGATCAGTCGTCATTTCTCAATCGTTTTTTCTGTCATCCCTCATGTGTTTTCATAATGTCAGCCATTATTTGTATCAGGTATCATTTGTATTTTGTGTCACTCGAATTTCGAGTCATGGAAAACCTCCGTCACTCAAATTTCGAGTCATGGAAAATTATCACGCTTGATAATGCCCTAACAGCCTGCCGTTCCGCAGACTAGTTTGTGTTTTAAGCTTCAGTTCTTTTAGATACCACCCTGGTTGTTTTCTTTTGTTTTTATGTACTGTATTGTTTATTATGACTGTTTTTTATTAATTTCCTCTAATGATTAGACCCCATTCACAATATAATTATTTGATGAATGATCTGCACTGTGAATGATAACCTACTTGTTCTGTGTGTTTAAACAAATGGAATAGTTAATTATAATAGCAATGTGTTGCACTTTGCACTTTTCTTCTTATTGGTTTGTATATGTGTGATTTAAAGATGTGTTTGGTGTATTTGATTTGTTTATTTTATTATTATGATTAGTATGTATTAGCGTTTTATTGCACAGTTGATTTTTTTTTTTGCTATTGATTACTGTCGTTGGTAGTAATTGTTTGTTAATGTGCATATCTATGATCCGAGTCTGTGTCCTCTCCAAATATAACCTGGAATGATTTTTAATCGTTGTAGTTTGTTTGCTCCTTCTGATTTATATCCCAGTTCCACGCCCTATAAAGGAACCAACTGAGGAGACGTGTTTTAAACTAGCGTGTGTTTTAATTCTGAGGGTGAAATTCCCTCGGTGGCGTAGTCAGGCTGTACTTTTGTGCATTCCGTGGCGCTTGCCGCGTTCTGTCTCGGCGGGCGCGGTGCTACACAATGACGAGTAGCTAGAGGGCTGAATCGGCCCAGGTCGGGAACGGAGCAGGTCAAAGCCCCCGTGTCACCTCAGTGCTGGGACTGCTTCTGTGTGCAGACATTGCAGTGCATCCCTTTGCAAAACAACGAAACACAGTCGTGTTTTGTTTATTTTTTATGTGTATGTATGCATATCGAAACTAAATCCCATCTAAACCAGTTTCCTCGTTTATGGCGACACCCTCTCGATGCCCATAGAAATGCTAGCCGCCAGGTAAAGCAAATCAGTCTGTCCCTAACAGGCACACAGCAAGGCAGCACTAATTCCTCAATACAGAGCATCTAGGTCTACGCTTCTTTGGAAGCAGGTGGACCCAAATCTCTGCCAGCAGTTGGCTCTTTAATCTAGGGGTATGATTCTTGCTTCGTGTGCGAGAGATTCCCGGGTTCAAATCCCGGATGAGTCCGTTTTCAATATCTTACATTACACTTTTCTAATTACAATGCATTGCCGGTAAGGCGCTCAATCACGTGACTGAAAAATCAGTCACCGAGAGCTCTGCTTGCCCACTCGTTAAATCAGGACTGCCATCTTTGAGTACACAGGGAATGAAATGCTTAAAAATTCAACAGAAGTCTCACATAACAGATTATAAAACCATTCATTTTACAGTTGCTGTACATCATACAGCAATGACTATTTTGGTAACATATGTTTGATTTTTTCATGACCCATGTGTGTCTAAAACAATTCGGCTGCAGTATGTTCTATCAGAGTGTTGTTTAATTTTAAATATTTGATTTTGAAGCGCATGTAACTGCAACACCATTTTTATGTGGCAGGACTAACAACAGGACGATATCAATCCTTAGAATGTGATTAATCATTCAACTCACGCTTCCATCCATATTTGCAGTTTTCCCGACAACGCCTTATCAATGCATGATTCCAAGAACACATTCGTTTGATGGGGCTTAATGTAGTGACTAATATCACCTCACAGATCATTATAACTCACAGTGATACTTTCAAAGTTATGCTTTTAAGACCATTCTCCAGTAAGGCAAATTAGTTGGGGAATGTATTACGCTTTATTCCAATGTGAAAAGAAAAAGTTCAAAATAAACTTGCGTTGGCCAGGAATCGAACCCGAGTCAACTGTTTGGAAGGTAGCTATGCTCACCACTATACCACCAACGCCCCCGTTCCCAAAATCACCTTCACAGTTTTAATTAAGCCACTGTATCGTTGGCTGCTGGGACAGGTCCCGTCTTCCCTCTACTCGATAGGCGTTAATACAGCGACTGGTGTTTGTCGGAGGTTTTTATGGTGTTTATTAATTGACTATTTCTGTAATTTATTATTTCATAGACAGCAGGCTGGTGTGCGTCATGCCAGTACTAACACGATGAAGCAATTATTGTATTCTATTTTCTTTCAAAAAGGTGCATGCCATGAAGATGACGTGTGAAGAAAAAAGAATAAGCTTCTCTGCCGTGTGAGGATTTCATCTGCCGTGACCCGGATTCGAACCGGGGTTGTTGCGGCCACAACGCAAAGTACTAGCCACGATACGATCACAGCGAACTACCGAGAAGCTTGTGTTTGTTTTGTCATCTGGGCACTCTATGCTATACACAAGGCAGAACAATTGTAGCAGGTCGCTGCTCTGTGTATTGTTTTATTGTTTTAATTAGGCTACTTTCATTTTTAGAACACCCCCTTAACTTTTGTTTCTTTCCCCGCGCCAATCAGAGGATGATTCCCCTTACCTGGCTCATTTAAAAAGCTGGATTTAAAGACAAGGGGGAGCGGAATAGGAAGCAGGATGTAAGGGAATGGGAGGCTCTCGTGACGGCGGCGGTATGGCTGGTCGGCAGTCTGTGCAATGGTGGTGTGTTTACAATGATTCTGTGTGTGGTGTCAGAGTAGCGGCAGTAGTATTGAAGTGTAGCAGGTCTTTATATATAGATAGTGACTAGCAGCTCTGCACACACTAGAATCAACCATCACAGACTAGCAGCTCTGCACACACTAGAATCAACCATCACAGACTAGCAGCTCTGCACACACTAGAATCAACCATCACAGACTAGCAGCTCTGCACACACTAGAATCAACCATCACAGACTAGCAGCTCTGCACACACTAGAATCAACCATCACAGACTAGCAGCTCTGCACACACTAGAATCAACCATCACAGACTAGCAGCTCTGCACACTCGTATAACACTGCATGAGATCAAAGAACAGCCACATAAACTACAGCCAGGGAACTCCTGTGGAACAGACAGTAAGGATACGCGCAAAGTCACACACGCTTTTATTTTTGAATTTTTATTTGTCAAACAGTTAGAGATCAGTCACTGTTTTGGTTTAAAATAGTATTGGTTTTAAGAATAAATAATTAAACTCACATGAGGAGGTGTCGGGTCGCAGGGCTTCCTGTGCTGTAAACCTGGACTTCATGGAGACGGGCAGAACGCAGCTCTCGCTATTCCTTATACAATGCTGCCATCGTGTGGCCATTTAGTAGAACGGTTATATATATATATATATATATATATATATATATATATATATATATAATCTGAACACAGCTCAGTTGCCCTTTTAAATGACTCGTATTAACCTTAAAATACAGCAAACAGAATATTTACAGGATAGCCAGGAGAATACTGTGTATAAATAATAAAGTGTTTTGTAATTGCTCTTATTTGAAATCATTCTCATGCATTTATCATGCTTACTGCCTGTTCTTACTGGACTCATATAAGCAAATAGTTACTCTCAGGTTTAGCTGCTCTTAGTCGAATTCACTCTTATAATTTACTGTGTGCTTTATTATTTTGCTCTTACTTGAATTGATTTTTATTGTACTTTCATATCTGCTCTTATCTGTAATATGATATTCTGTAATGTGATACTTTGTACTGTGATAACTTGCAAGTCACCCTGGCTAAGGGCGTCTGCTAAGAAATAAATACTACTACTACTCAAGTCACAATGGTCAAGTGTCAAGTCTGGTAATAGCCACCCTGATTGAAATTATAATTATTATTATTAATACACACATACAGTGCCCTCCGAAAGTATTGGGAAAGTGATGTCTAACCTGTTATTTTTACTTTACAGTCAAGCAATTTGTATTTGTGATCCTGAGATTAATATCAATAATAAGTACTATAATATATGTTTTATTTTTGGGTAATTCCATGCATACATTTGGTCATATTAGAACAAAAACATACTTTGTGTTCAACACACTTATTTCAAGTGACCATAAGTATTTGGACACATTCACTTTAAGTAACTTTCAGGGTGTAAAAGTCAGTATTTGGTTGCATATCCCTTTGAGGCAATAACTGTATGAAGTCTGCGACCCATTGAGCTCACCAAACTCTTTGTGTAGTCATTTGAGATGCTTTGCCAAGCCTCTACTGCAGCCATTTTGAGTTCTTGTCTATTCTTGGTGTGTTCTGACTTTTCTTCAGCATGTAAAATACATGCTCAGTTGGATTCAAATCTGGAGATTGACTTGGCCAGTCTAAGATTTTCCACTTTTTTCTCCTGATGAACTCCTTGGTTGCGTTGGTCGTATCTTTTGGGTCATTGTCATGCTGCATGGTGAAGCACCGCCCAATAAGTTTTGGAAGCATTTTCTTCTACATAAGCAGACAAAATGTTTCTGTAAACTTCAGAATTCATTCTGCTGCTGTCATCATTAGTTACATCATCAATAATGACGAGTGAGCCAGTTCAATAGGTGGTCATACATGCCCAGGCCATAACATGACCTCCACCATGCTTCACAGATGAGGTGGTGTTCTTTGGAGCATCTGCAGTTCCTTTCTTTCTCTACACTTTAACCTTTCCATCACTTTGATAAAGGTTTATCTTGGTCTCATCTGTCCATAAAACTTTGTTTCAAAACTCTCCTGGCTCATCTTTGTACTTCCGAGCAAATTCTAATCTGGCTTTTCTGTTCTTGGTGCTGATGAGAGGTTTACATCTTGCGGTGCAGCCTTTGTACTTCTGCTGTCTCAGTCTTCTGTGAACTGTGGATTGACATCACGGCAGAAGCAGGAACAAACAAAAACTGACACCACCAGGCAAGTACTGCAGTTTAAAGTTGGCGTTTGCCGTTTTTATTAAGCAAAAACAAAAATAAATCAAAAGTTTAAACAAAAAGACTTTGCTCAATGAGCGAAACTAAAGGTTCAAACACAAACAAATCTCGAACACAAAAGTAAATAATAATATAGGTCAGGCTGGGCAGATTGCCTTCACTGTTCCTATGTTTAATTTTTAAATAAATTTCTCTCATCTCAGTTCTCTCCACTCTTGCTTTCTCCGCTCCTAAAACATCCACCCCGAGTTGGAGAGCTGCAGGCTTTTTATAACAGGTGACCATCTCCCGATTAGCAACAAATTAAATCACCTAATTAATTCGGGAGATGGCCACCTTCTGCACGAGTTTAATTACTTACTGTGGATGGGGCTTCCCATCCACGTTACTAAACAATAACAAAATAAACAAACGGTTACGCCGTCAAAATACATAATAAGCCCCGCGGCACTCGACGTCATAAATATAATACTAAATCATAATACAAATACAAAATAACACAGGGGCGGAGGGGGAACCCCAGTTCTAAAATAAAATAAACAAAACAATGTACAGGGCTGCTCGCCCTGTTACAGCTTCTGATTGAGTTTTTCTTTTCTTTCAGCTTCAAAATTGCCTGCTTTTCTTTGGTGTTCATATTGATTTTCGACTATTAACTCCAAACACTGATGTCAAAGCGAGACAGGTTGTTAGGATGTTCACAGCTCTTTTATGAGTGCCTAATTACCCAACAACAAACACCTGACCAACAAGACACATTGTCAGCCAATTGTCCCAATACTTTTGCTCCATCAAAATAAAGAGGTTCAACACTATCAATTTGTTTAATTGACCCAAGATGATAGAACTGAATTATATTAAAAATAAAACATTTAGGAGTTGTACTTATCAGTCACGTTTGTTTTTTTCAGGAGAAATTCTTATTATTAGAATTCATAGTGAAAATCCCAGTTTAGACTTCACTGTCCCAATACTTTTGGAAGGCAGAGAAAGATATATCAGACAGAGAAAGAACAAACTAAAGAAACGATTGTTCAGCGTAAGGTGCTCGTTTGTGTTTATTTTGGTCTGTGTTTTGTGTTGTTTTGGCCCTTGCATCATTTTATTTTGTATTTGAGAAAGTGTTATTTTAATTTTACATTTGTTTAATAAAAATACTAGCGCAGCAGCGCAGTTTGCCCCGCTGTCTGTAAAATCTCTTCCTGGTCTGACATCACCCACAAGCCAGCCTGTCACACCCTTATATTGCCCAAATTAAAAGTGATTAAACACTGATTACCTGCGTACCCCTCGACTACACCACTGTGTAGTAACTACCATTGTTTCCCTCCACCATGGTGTCTATCTTGTCCAGGAGCTGTGTGACCTGAGAATGATCACTCCTGTGCTCATTGTTGAGAACATGATACCTGTTCCCACATTTCTCAACAAGCTGCTGGAGCAACACACCACATTCCTCAATGTGCTGCTCAATCGTCCTGCTGGACAGTTCATCCCCGAAGGTGAAAAGGATCATCGTGTTCCTCACGGCTCCATCACCAAACAGCCGCTGCACTTCATCCAAGGATCTGCAATGGTCTTTTAGTCTAGTCTCCCACCATTCACAGTGTTTCATTCTTATTGGATACACCGGTATCACCATAAGGAAAGCATGGGGTCCCGGGGCAGACAGAGAAACACAGCTCTCAATCTCGACCCGGTCTGTGTGAAACAAGTCAGGAGTGTCGACCACAGTGACCCGTCTCCCAGACACTTGTCCTTTTCTCTTCTCACACTCCATGGTTACTTCAATGGAGCTAAATCCAAATCTACCATCCTCTCTGCCCAGGATGGTGTTCCCTGCTACACTTTTCCCAGCCAGGCGTCTCCCAAGCAGCACCATCCTCAGCTCTTGTTCTGCAGCCATAATTCGCCGCCCTGTTAAAGAGAAAGAACAGTTTGTTCCTCAAAGCTTTACATGTGAAGCCCGCTTGTTGTGGTGCTGTGCTGAAAGAACACTACCTGTCACACACAGCTCTGGCATGTTCCTATATGTGTGGAGCTGCTGTACAGGGACAGACCTATCAAGCTCTTCAATAAAATTGATTTGGAGAACCAGTAGTGTGTCTAAATTGCTTGCCAGTAGGTTTGTAGCATTAGCAGTTTGAGTTCTTGTTTGTTCTTTCATGTGCAGGTGTAACAGTGTACTTAATAACTTGTCCAGAGAAGCTCAGAACGCTCAGAACTAGATTTCTTCACACAAATGATTTATTCCGTTTTAGACCGCTTGAGAGAAATCAGAGGTTCCACAACTGTATTTAAAAAATATCAAAGTTTAAGGACACTCAATAATATATATGTAACCACGTCCTCAATATCATAATTTAAGTCTGGAGGAGCAATCTGCTTTGAACCAATTAGTCCTAAATAAGAACATAGTAATCAAATCTGCGGACAAAGGAGGGGGGGGGGGCGATTGTTGTTATGGACTCACAGGATTATACAACAAAAGTATTGCCACAAATCACAGATGTTAGATTCTATGATCCTTTGAAGAATGGATGGATTAGTAAGACAGAATATGATTTTTTTAAAAGTCGAACATCCTATCCGACCGGCATTTTACTGTCTTCCTAAAATCCATACAGATCCAATACATCCTCCTGGAAGACCGATTGTCGCAGGTATAGGTTAAGTCATTGAACCATTATGCCAATACATATATTTTTATCTACAACCTTTTATTTGTAAAAGTGATGTTCTTAACCGCATTAGTGATATGAAAGTGATCCCCTCTAATTTTCTAGTTACACTTGATGTCAGCAGTTTGTATACAAACATTCCACATACAGGAGGTATTGACGTGACTAATTTCTATTTAAAATATAGACCTGCTGAAGCCATTCCACCTTCTCAATTAATTATAGATTTACTTGAATTGTGTTTAAACTCTAATTACTTTGTGTTTGAGGGGGAATATTCCCAAATTAAAGGTACAACAATGGGTGCAGCATTTGCCCCAAATTATGCCAATTTGTACATGGGATTTTGGGACGAGAGATTTATCTATAATAACGACAATATTTTTCTACCAATCAATTTGTGACTACATTAATTCTGTAAATAGTCATTTAAAATTTAAATGTGAATTTGATCTAGATATGATACACTTTTTAGATCTCGAAATTTGAAATGGGAGAATAACACCCTTCAAACTACTGTATTCAACAAACCAATGGACTGGAATTCGTTGCTTTTAGCAAAAAGTCAACATCCTCATTTGCATATAAGAAATATAGCGGGAGGTCAATTCTTAAGAGTAAGAAGGAATTGCAGTACGGAATTACAATTTAAGATAAAATCAGATGAAATGTACTCCAAATTTATTACCCAAGGTTATAATGAACAAGTTCTCAAAGAATCAATTTACAAATTGATTCTTTGATTATTTGTCTAATGATATAAAAAACACTGGCAGATATTAAGAAGTGAGACATCTCTGAAATCGATAATAGAAGAACGAACTTATTGTGCTTTCGAACGTGCAAAGAATATTAGGGACAGATTGGTTCATTCATTCAGTCCAAAATCAGACAAAACCACTACAAACAAAAACAGCCCTGAAAGTAAGGATCTCCAAACATAAAGCAGCTATCAGGAATCAAAATCAAGACTATGCAATAGCTAAACACTAACACAAGCTGGTCATGGATCATCCCCACACTCTCTACGATATGTGGGGATAGAGAAAGTTACTTTACCAACTCGATCCGGTAATCTAATACATTTATTATTACAGAGAGAAGCATATTGGGTATTTGCCCTCCAAACTTTAGAACCCTTTGGTCTCAATGAAGGAATCAATTTGTGCCCTTTAATATGAAATTCCTGATTTACAAGTTACTGCAGGATGGCTTATAGGGACTGTTTAATTTCTGTATTTTGTTTTCCAATATGAAATTTATAATAGGTTAAGTATATTGGTATGTC
The DNA here is from genome assembly GCF_902713425.1 of Acipenser ruthenus. Classification (NCBI taxonomy): domain Eukaryota; kingdom Metazoa; phylum Chordata; class Actinopteri; order Acipenseriformes; family Acipenseridae; genus Acipenser; species Acipenser ruthenus. The sequence continues at coordinate 180,775 of NW_026707313.1, forward strand.
TCTAATGGCATTTTTCTAATGTTGACATAATTATGAATATTGTATTTGAACTGTTGTTGGACATGCTTAGGATAATTAATGGATTGTTTTTCATAATGATGCAAATTTAATTAATTAATTATATTGTTTCTAATGTTATTAATTCCCATTCTCAGGGATATGTAATACATTGGAAATATTTCTTTCATTTTAATTGAATTAACAATCTGTTTTGGATAAGTGTTTCATGATGAAATGTCTAATAACATATATAAGAGATCTGTGTTTCATTCTAAAGATGGAAATTGAACCAATTGATTGGACTGTGATTTTATGCAATTAGACAATGAGGTTCATTGATAATGAATGTCAGCTGCATTTAACAGATTCTATGAACTCCATGAACATGCTCTGATGAAGACAGTATGTCGAAACGTGTAAGCTTTATTTATTTTTACCTTGTTTTTAAATAAAATATGAATAATTGAGAGACACTTTGGGATATAAGTTTTTCTTTAAGCGAGAGTTGCCGTCTTCATTCTTCAGTGGTGGAAACATCATATGAAGTATTTTTTTTTCAATTGTTTGTTTCTGGGATGAAGCATCTTGTGTGTGTTGGAATTAATTGAGGCATCTTTCTAGCGCCGGTATTTCTATTTTCTACTATATATATATATATATATATATATATATATAAACATTTCACTTTTTTATGCTTCTCACGCTCCCCCCCCCAGGGGGCACGCCCCGCCTGTTGAGAACCACTGGATACATGTGATGGACTAGCCCCCACAACAACCCACACCAGGTGCCCATGCACAGCACCCTGAGTTGTCGTGATCATAAGTTCTTGAAGACCCTGATCAACACGATCCAAAGACCACTAAACGAAAAGCCTGGCCTCCCCCCACCCAAACCAAGCTGCATCAACAACAGTCAAAGCTGCACAACAGCAGAAAACACCAGCGGAGGACCAGAGTAAACTGCTGATGCTACAACATCCATATACATTGCAACTCCTGAATGTGTCTGAGGCTTTTGCACAGCACTGTATATATATATATATATATATATATATATATATATATATATATATATATATATATATATATATATATATATAGTAACATAGCAGGGAGGGGGTCAAAATCCTCCCTGTGTAAGACATGTGCGCAGGCACATTTTAGTTAGTTTTGCTTTATTGTTTTATTTAATTGGTTAATTGTTTTATTGTTTAATTATCCCCTGCACCTGGTGATTATTATTAAATTAGAGCCAGGTGCAGGGGATAAAAGAGAAGCAGTTAGTTTGCTCATGGCTGCTGAGGAGAAGGAGGCAGAAGGGGTGCTCTGCTTCCAAGCAGTCGTGAAAAGGACAGTAAAGTAAGTCTACAGAACAGAGTGTTTTGTTGTTGGGAAGGTAAACGGCTTAGCCGTCCTGCAGGTTAGTTTAGGTTCTGGTTGGTGTATTAGTTAATATATATATATATATATATATATATATATATATATATATATATATATATGGGGAACTATTTTTCTACGTTAAGTAAGGAATGAATATCTAAATCTTGAGAGAAAATCCAAACATGAAAATGTCATGTTTCTTCCAGCACTAAGATGAATAAACAAATCAATTAATATCAGACAGTTTAAACTCAACTTACTGTTGGGGGGTAAATTCTCTTTGTATTTCTGCTCCAGCTCCGGTTCCTTGTCCATGCATTCTTTTTCCAGCCTTTGTTTCACCTCCTGTACTTTCCTCTGCATTTCCTCTTCATGCTTCTGTTTCATCTCTTCCTCTTTCCTTCTCAGTTCCTCCTCATATTTCTGTTTCATCTCCTCTTCTCTCCTTCTCAGTTCCTCCTCATATTTCTGTTTCATCTCCTCTTCTCTCCTTCTCAGTTCCTCCTCATATTTCTGTTTCATCTCTTCTTTCCTACTCTGTTCCGCTTTGTGTTTCTCATTCAGGTCCTGTTCTTTTAGTCTATTCCATCTCTCTGCTTGCTGGTACATCTCATTTGGGAGGTAGCAGCCTCCATTTCCCTTCACCATGTTGTCGATCTTGTCCAGGATCTTTGTGACCTGAGTACTCCTGTCCTCATCGTTGAAAACATGATACCTCTTCCCACATTTCTCAACACATTGCTGGAGCTCCTCACCCTCTTCCTCAATTAGCTCCTCAATCATACTGTCTTCCAGTTCATTCCAGAAGGTGAAAAGGATCATCGTGTTCCTCACTGCTCTCTCACCAAACAGCTGCAGCACTTTGTCAAAGTCGTCAATCATTTCATGTAAACTCATTATCGATATCACCAGGAGGAAAGCGTGGGGTCCTGGGGCAGACAGAGAAACACATCTCTCAATCTCGACCCGCTTTGAGAACAAGTCTGGAGTGTTGACCACCGTGACCCGTCTCCCAGCCACTTCTCCTGTTCTCTTCACACACTCCATCGTTACTGTAGGGGAGGTGAATTCAGATCTAAACCCCTCTCTGCCCAGGATGGTGTTTCCTAATGCACTCTTCCCAGTCCAATCTCTCCCAAGCATCACGATCCTCAGCTCAGGGGGGCTGTGCAGCTCTTGAGAAACAGTTTCTTCAGCCTCTTGTTCTGCAGCCATGATTCCTCGCCCTGTTAAAGAGAAAGAAGAGTTTGTTCCTCTTAGAAATGAAAGCTTTCCAGGTGAAGCCCTGGATTAGTTTTCTCCTCTTGTCGTGCTGTACTGAAAGAATACTCCCTGTCACATACAGCACTGACATGTTCCTGTATGTGTGGAGCTGCAGTACAGGGACAGACCTGTCAAGCTCTTTAAAAATAGAGATAATTGATTTGAGAATAACTAGTGTGTCTAAATAGTTCTTCACCAGGGGCCGTGTTACAGAACAATTCCCTGATTGCTTTATTATTATTCATGGCTTGGACAGAATTTTTCTTAACTTGGTTACAGAAGCGTTTCCTAAGTCAGCTGTGTCTACAGTTTCCTGAGTGTCTCACCCTATCCAAGCATTAGACAGGAAATCCTTTCTTTATATAGAAAATCCTGTTTGAATGGAGGTTCCAGCTCCAGCTTCAGGTAACTGACCTTGTCAGAAACTCCACCGAATCTGCATGTTCAAATCAGTTTGGCAAAGAAACACAGGGCTCTAAATTTTACTGGGAAGAGAACAAGGTTTTGGAGGAAAAGATTTGAAAGATGTTCCACAAGCGTTTCTTCAGAAGCAAAAGAGAAGGAAACTGGGAAACTAAAAAAATGATGAGGGACATTTCTTGATGTCACTGTACATATTGGTGTGTGTTAAACCAGTATATTTGTACTTTTATAGTGTGCCACTAGGTTGCTATTCAGTGTCATATTGATTGTCCTCTTCACTGCCTACATGTTCGCTGAATGAGTTGCTGTCGGGCGGTTAGTCTAGGTAGCTTCTACTCGCTGTTTAGTTGAAGTGAAGTGTGGATGTGCTGTTATTTTTGAATAACGGAGATGATACACACCTAATAGACAAAGATGTGAAAAACAAATGGGGTTGGCAGTGGTGTGAAGAAAAAGATTTGCTAAACTGGCTGTGTGGACAGTGGGTATGAAAGACCGATGTTCTTGGACAGTGATTTTGCATTGTGTGTTACCGCTGTCTGAACTATGGAAGCAAATGCAAAAGGGTACTTCGTAATCGCATTACTAGACGAGCGATGTGTCAAATTATTGACAGCATGACTAAACAATCCAACCCTTCCAGGTGCCGAGTCGACCACAGGGAGGATGAGCAGGTCGAGCAGCAGACCTCAAGGTATTCACAAGTGTGATTCTCTGGGAACACTGTTTGTCATTCAGCATTATTCCAAATCTGATTTCAGCAGAGGACAAAGAAGCGCTCGGTAAAACTCATAATTAAGCTTTAGCCTGTATATTTTGTAATTCCAATGAGCTGCTGTTACAAGTTAATGTTCAAATGTTTAATTCTTTATAATATTCTGTATTTTCATATTTTACTAAAACTTGTAGAAGTAAGTGTGAAACATTCTGGTTTCTTTTTAGATGCTAGAGGTGACAGACTGAATCTGTGTCTTAATGGAAGCTTTGAGTGTATTCTACTCGAGTTTTAATAACTGGTCAAGAAAAGCAGCAGCTCAGGCCAAATGCAATTTTGATTTGCGCACGTTTTCTTTGATCGGACACTTTCATTGATTTTGTAGCACTTTTATTGTTCCTTCCCCACTCGGCTAATTAAATTTAAAAAAAAATAGTGTTTATCGATGTCTCCTCCTCTGCACGCACTGGCGTTTTGTGTTTGTTTTTAAACCGGTTGTTTTTATTTTCAGATTTTAAACAAAACCCCTGTTTAGTTGTTATTTTGTACAAAGCACTTACGTGCTATTGTAATGATCTGCTGCTAATTCTTAATTCTGTGCAATAAAACATTATTTTAATTGACAACAACTCTGTGATTGAATATAGAAACTGAAATTCCATCCTTTCTAGACTTGCTCTCTGGTGAGATACTTTGCTTTTCTAAGTGCCCTTGTATCTCCTCACATCGGGCACTTGCAGCTGTGTCCACACCTCGTGCACTCATGATTCTCTACATGTGGTCTGGAGAGAATTAAAATCTTATTTTAGCTTAACCTGCACCATACAGAATACACTGTAATACTGTATCTTATGTATCACAGCCAGCAATGCCTAAACTGTCCTTCATAAACTAGCAGATGCATGTCCTTTGAGTTTAGCCTGACAGTAATGGAATACTGCAGGTCTATTTTCTGCATGCTAAAAATGAGTTTAAATGAGAATGATATTAAATAATGGAATACAGTGGGCTTCAGCAACAGTGTAGTTAAGACACATAATATGCAGGAAGCTACGGTTTCCAAATCCATTGAATGTTCAGTTAAACTGCTTATATATCTACATTTACATTTACTGAGCGCATAGAGAGGCCTTCTTCCAACTCTGCAAACATTTCCAGCACGAGAAGCCCCTTGTTCTTGAAGTGCACAGCACAATGTCCCAGTTTGCGAGGGAATTCATTGCATGGTCTGTGAAACCAGAACACATCCCAGAGTACAGTGTAAAGAAGCTCAATAAATGGAACATCGTGGACAGATCACAGGCAATTAACAGCAGGGCAGGAGGTGGAGGGAGGAGAGGGGGGAGGAGTGTAAGATTGCTGTATTTGTCTTATTGCGCATGGAGTGGGGTGCTGGGAGGGCAGGAGCAGGGAGGGAGGAGAGGAGAGAGATTGTAAGATGGAGCAGAGAGGAGGGTGCAGGGAGGGAACAGATGGGAGGGAGGAGGGTGCAGGTAAGAGGGTGCAGGGAGGAAGGAGAGGGGGTTGGCCTCTGCTCCGCCCCCGCTTACCTTAACCATGGTGTATTTTGTCCAGGAGCCGTGTGACCTGAGTGAGATCGCTGCTGTTCTTATTGTTGAGAACATGATACCTGTTCCCACATTTCTCAACACACTGCTGGAGCTCCTCACCAGCTGCTTTAATGTGCTGCTCAATCATCCAGGGCTGTAGGAACTGGTACTTTTTGTCCATAAAAAAAACTGCCTAATTTTATTGTCCACGATTATTTTTCTCCCAGTTGTGAATCCTCAATCTAAACATCTGCCCGATGATCTAATTCTTGCTTACGAGTGTTAAGAATAATTAAACATTACCTCCATACAACCATGAGCAAGACCTGCCTAACAAAACTATAACAGACAACTTAAACTAAGTGGAAGGTGCTATAAAACCTGGGTGTTGTTGCTTTGATTTCTGCTAATTTACAGGAGTGGGAGAAGTCCAATTGAAATTCAAGTTACAAAATTAAAATTAAACTTTAACATTAAAAATAATGTAACAAAACCTTTCCAAAAATCTCACGTTCAGTTAATAAAGAACAAGATAAAGATGTACTTATTTTTCAGTTATTCTTAGTATAAAATCGCCACTCTCACAGAAGAAAGCCAGTATTGAACTTTATTAGCTTTATAATATATTTATTATTATGGCTGTATCACTTTCAAAATGTTTCCTAGGGGCCTGGTCCTGCCTTTCAGAAAATCCCCTCACTGAACACCTGCTGCACTTTTATCAAAGACTGCACATTTTACAACAATGTTTTACTACAGACTCAGATGATTTACGGTTTTCGTTTATGAATTCTACTTCATACGCCAGTATCACCAGGAGAGCATGGGGTCCCTCTTTTAATCTCATCCCGTTCTGCGTCTAACAAGCCTGGAGTGTCTAACCTGTCTGGAGTGGTGACCACAGTGACCTGTCTCCCAGACACCTCTCCTTTTCTCATTTCAGATCTAAACTTCCTTGTTCCTGTGTTCCTTGCGTCACTTCCCAGTGCCGTCGCCGTATCCCCCAAGCAGCAGGATCCTCAGCTCAGGGAGAGTAGGGGGGGAGGTGCAGGGAGGGAGAGATGGAGGGGAGGGAGGGAGGAGTTAGCAAGGATAAAGGACAAGTGTGCAAGTATGGAGCAGGGAAGTGGTGAGGGTGCTTGGAAGAGGGTGCAGGGAACAGGGAGGATGGTGTAGAGAGCAGGGAGTTTTATGCAGAGTGTAATGAGCAGGGAGGATAGAGGAGGGAGAAGGGAACTTCCTGTGTGTCTCTCCTGCTCAGCTCCTCTGTGTTTCTCATTCAGCTCTTGTTCCTTCAGCCTCATCCTTTCTTCTACCTGCTGGTGAATCTTAGGTGATACTGAGAGGTAGAAGCTTCCACTTCCCTTCACCAGAAAGGGAACGGAAGCGGGGGAAGGGAGGAGCAAGGAGGAGGGAGGGAGTAGGGAGGGGTAAACACTTTTAAACTGAACTTACTGTGTGTCTCCTCATATTTCTGCTTCATCTCCTCTTCTCTCCTGCTCAGCTCCTGTTCCTTAAGTCTAATCCTTTCTACCTCATTTCTCATCACCATGTTTTCTATCTTCTCCAGGAGCAGTGTGACCTGAGTGAGATCGCTCCTGTCCTCATTGTTGAGAACATGATACCTGTTCCCACATTTCTCAACAAGCTGCTGGAACTCCTCACCAGCTTCCTCAATCCACTGCTCAATCGTTGTATTGTACATCTTATCCCCGAAGGTGAAAAGGATCATCGTGTTCCTCGCGGCTTTCTCATCGAACAGCTCCTGCACTTTATCAAAGTGCTTGCAATAATCTTTAACTGCAGACTCCCACAATGCACTGTTAAACTGTATCCATGGTATTGATGCCACCTTTATCACCAGGAGGACAGCGTGGGGTCCTGGGGCTGAGAGAGACACACATCTTTCAATCTCCACCTGGTCTGTGCCTAACAAGTCTGGAGTGTCAACCACAGTGACCCATCTCCCAGACTCTTCTGCTGTTCTCTTCTCACACTCCCTCGTTCTATCAGAGTCGCTCCACCCATTCCTAAACTCGTCTCTGCTCAGGATGGTGTTCCCTGATGAACTCTTCCCATGCCTGCATCCCCCCAGCAGCACGATCCTCAGCTCAGGTTCTGCAGCCATGATTCCCCTCCCTGTTAAAGACAGAACAGTTTGTTCCTCTTAGAAATCAAATCAAAGCCCTCCTCACTCCTCCCTCCTGCCTGCACTCTCCTCTCTCCTCCCTACTCCCTCCTTTATCCTCCCGGATCCCTCCCTGCTCCCCTCCTGCCTGCTCCTTCCTCACTATTCCTCCACCCAGCTTTATCCTCCCTGTTCCCTTCTCTCTCCACCCTCCCTGTGAAGGAGAAAAGGAGGGAGCAGGGAGGGAGAAGAGAGGAAGGAGGGTGGAGGGACCAAGGAGGGAGGGGGAGAGGAGGGAGAAGTATGCAAGGATGGAGAATGGAGGGGGGAAGTTGCTTGGATTGGGGTGCAGGGGGCAGGGAGGAGATAGCAGGGAGTAACGGCAGAGCTGGGAGGAGGGAGGAGAGGGCAGGAAGGGAGGGGGAGCAGGGAGCAGCAAGGAGGGGAGGAGGGAGCACAGAGGAAGGAGGGGAGAGAGCACTGAGGAGGGAGAAGGGGGCAGGGAACTTACTGTGTGTCTCTTCTCTCCTGCTCATCTCCTTTTTGTGTTTCTTCTTCAGCTCCTGTTCCTTCCGTCTCCTCCTTTCTTCTACCTCCTGGTAAATCTCAGGAGATACTGGGAGGCAGCCACCCCCACTTCCCTTCACCATGGTGTCTATCTTGTCCAGGAGCTGTGTGACCTGAGTGGGGTTTCTCCTGTCCTCATTGTTGAGAACATGATACCTGTTCCCACATTTCTCAACAAGCTGCTGGAGCAACACACCACATTCCTCAATGTGCTGCTCAATCGTCCTGCCTTCCAGCCAATCCCCGTGAGTGAAAAGGATCATTGTGTTCCTCACAGCTTCCTCACCAAACAGCTCCTGCACTTTATCAAAGGATCTGCAAAGGTATTTTACTTCAGACTCACACAATGCACACATTTCAATGTTATAGTCTTTCAGTCCTATTGGCCACACCCCCTTCACCAGGACAACAGCGTGGGGTCCCGGGGCCGACAGAGACACACATCTATCAATCTCCACTCGTTGTGTGTCTAACAAGCGTGGAGTGTCAATCACAGTGACCCGTCTCCCAGCCACTTCTCCTGTTCTCTTCTCACACTCCCTTGTTCTATCAGAGTCAAACTGTCCAGATCTAAACTCCTCTCTGCCCAGGATGGTGTTCCCTGATTCACTCTTCCCAGTGCTGTGTTTCCCCAGCAGCACGATCCTCAGCTCAGAGGGCTTGTGCAGCTTTTGAAAAACAGTTTCTTCTTGTTCTGCAGCCATGATTACCCACCCTGTTAGACACAAAACAGTTTGTTCCTGTTAGAAATCAAAGCTTTACATGTGAGTAAGCAGTGTGTGAGTGTGTGCAGCGTGTGCCCCTGTTTTGAACAGTTCAGCTCATTATAATATAAATGAACAGTTCATCTCATTATTATATTAAAAACAAGTGACAGTAAGAGCTGACAAAGCTCTTTCTTATTGATTTATTAATCTAAAGAGATGAATGCCTTTTTTTGGTTTAGCAATAATAGACACACATTGAATGTTTATGTATGTTGTCACACAATTGTCATCTTTGTGTTGAAAAGTAAACATAGTTCTGAAATGTTCTTCATAATAAATAGTATACAATTTCACTGGAATACTTCAAAAAATAAAGATATTGAACACATATCTAATTAAATCATATAGTCAACAGTTACTACCATGGTTGTTGTGGTTTTAGTCACAAAGCACAGTGACTCTTCTCAGTTTCTAAAGGATATCTATTAGGCTGTTTCAGAGACCTTTTGAATCCTCAGCAACCCACTGATCTGCCCATTAGTGAGTACACATGTTGTCTGAAGTGACCCCACCTCCTGTAGCAGTTCAGCAGTGTGTGCTGGAAAGTCTGTCAGAACATGCGTGATGTAAGAGTGCAGTGGCGGTCTTACCTGACAATTTCCCATCTTTTTTTTTTCTTTTTCTTTGTCAGCTCTTACGGTCACTTAAAACTTAGTTTTTTTTGTTTTTAATTTCCATTGTTTTTTCACTGGAAGGCTGATTTTAAAACATATTTGTATACACTGCTGTGCAAATGTCTTAGACATGTTGCATTTTTCTACTCTGATGCATTATGAACTGTTATTAATACAGCTTAGTTTGGATGAGAATAGCTCGCATCACTCAATTTTCAAGGTGTGGTATCCGAAGCATAATCAACAAGTACAGAGAAACATCATCTGTAATTGACAAACCCAGGGCTGGAAGACACAAAAAGCCGTCTAACAAGGATGAGCAATACTTCTTTAAGTCCTGATTTCAAGAGTTACCTTCGTACTGTTGATGGATGGACAACGACACCTGTGGCTTCTGCCAGTTCTGTTGTCAATTCAACGCTTGTCTTCTTTCTATTCCTTCAGGATATTATCTTCAAGTATCGCTCGTCCTTGTTAGACAGCTTTTTGGGTCTTCCAGTCCTGGGTTTGTCAATTACAGATGCTGTTTCTCTGTACTTGTTGATTATGCTTTGGATACCACACCTTGAAAATCAAGTGATGCAAGCTATTTCACTCAATGTTTTTCCTTTTTTATGCAAGTCAAGGTTGTTGTAATAGTAGAAAACACTAGTGGGGGCTTTGAGTAATTTACTGATGCTCATAATGCATCATGGTAGAAAAATGCAACATGTCTAAGACTTTTGCACAGCAGTGTATAAGCAATGGAAAGTACACAATAGCATCACAGACAGCACATTTATAGCAAAAATCAAAATAATCCAATATGATCCAATATCAGTTTTTACAAAATGTAAACAAAAGGAGGCTAAAAGTGTAAACTTAAAGAAAACATTAGTTTTGTATCTATTTTAAACTAATTTCTCTTTCTTAGCAGGTCATGTAATAATTTATAGTTTAAAGAAATTAAAATAATAAAAAATAAGGCTTGAGAAACTAAAGAAGAATATATACATCTATTTACAATAAATGATGTTTATTGTTTATTTATGTTAATTGTAGAATTAGTGTTGTACTTTTTAAATCTTCACTATTGATTTATGAACATATGGCAAAATACAGTACTAGTACTCTACTTCACTAATACATTATAAGTAAGCCTTCCCTTTCAATTTTTTTTATGTAATCAAAAATACATGCATTTAAATGGGCAAACTCTTTGAAATTTATATCTTTAAAAGTCAACTGACAATCATGAGGGTTAATAACAGATACCCACCTGAGCCACAGAGCAGGAGGTCATTGCAGCCTGGCTCTGTTATTTACATGAAACGATATTAATAATACAACTCACAATACTATTTTTTTTATTCAGTTTCAGTTTCGTTCTAGCTATTAAACATTTTTCAGTTTCTATTACTATTTCATTAACAAAAATGTAGGCTATATTTTTTTTCGTTTTTGGCTGTTTTCGTGTGTGTGTGTGTGTGTTTGTCTGTGTCTGTGGTTGGGTGTAGGTGTGTGTCTGTCTGTCTGTGTGTGTGTGTTCTCTCGAGAATGGGTGATTGGCCGACAGTCACGCAAACTAATTAAAACCTGTGGGGAATGCGGCCATCTCCGGATTGATTAATTGTTGCTAATCTGGAGATGGTCGCATATAAATAGAGACCCACGGCGTTCCCAAAAGATGGAGAGTGTCAGAGGCGGAACGTCAGGGGTGTTGTAGGAGAGATTAACGGTTGCTATAATATATTTATACTTGTTTATTTGTTCCGTGTTCTGTTCTGTTTTGTTGTGTGTGTTTATTTAAAGTCTGTTTATTATTTTGTTACTTTTGTTTAATAAATACTGCGCACAGCAGCAGCTCATTTCAACCCGCAACTGCCTATGTGTTTGCCTTTACTTCCTGGTCTGACGTCACCGCACAAGCCATCCTGCTACTAGATAAATAGAAAATTCAAACTATATGAATATTTTGTTTGGAATTAAAGTCATTGCTGACTTATCTTGCAGGACACTGCCTGCTATAAGAGCGTGCACGGTACAATAATACAGCCTGCAGCGATCAACAGCGATCAATTCATTGTGAAAATAGCTGTTGACATTAAAATCAAGTTTTTCAAAAATAGATATTTTGGGTCAGTGCTCTAGATAATATTTTTCTGGTGGTAGTAATCACTCCCAGATATTTGTCAGCAGTAGCTATTTTAAATTGTTTATGAACCGCAGTAGTACTTTTTAAATTATTTTTTATAATAAAACAAGTCACACTTATACAATTATGTTTTATTTCAAGGTGAAATTTTACACAGGATTAATTTACTGAATTAAGTCAGGAGTAATGTAGTGACAATAAACAAAAATAATTTTGTTAACTGTAAAAGTAATTAGTCCGTATTAAAACATATGTAAAATTGTATAGTAAGAGTTTTTGTTTTAATATAAAACCATTTAACATGTAACCAATTTCTTTTTTTAATCTATAGGCTATAGTTTTTATTATTTAGTTTAATACTTTTTCGCAGTTACCAATATTGCAAGGTTATTATCCATGCCTCTTTTTTGCAATAGACTCCTGTAAATCTGCTTCGCAAAAATAAGAATATCAATTTAACAAAGGGTTTCCGCTCAAAACGCGTTATATCATTTTCACTCAGGGGCAACTAAAATACCTGTCCTAACCCAGTTTCCCAGGACTGTTTTCAACATGAGCTTAAACGGTAATCACTTTATGGGGCACTGTTAAATAAATACAAATTAAAACTTTTTGTTTGCACAAAAAAAGGCATTTAGTTTTTATTTAAACAAAATACACGCTATTACACAATATTCTAAGGTAATGTGTCCATAAAGCAAATAATACATTGGTGTCAACTATTCACGTCCTTTTCTTTAATATTGTCTATGACTACTATTATTCTTGTTTAAAAACTGTTTTTTTTAATCATTTTATTTCAAACAATAAAGTCTGAGCGCCAATTTAGCAGGAAACGTACGTCAACATCGTACATTTTAGACTTCATACTGGCATTAACTTTGACTTTCAAGACACCAAGTGTACCATCCTATAAGACTGATTGCAATTTCCCAAATTTGAGAGAGTTTTCTCCCTTTTTAATTCGTTTTTATTCCCCTATTTAAAAAAGTGAGCGCAGAAAACATTGAGGGAACCATATTGTTTGGAACCAGGTAGCAACCGCCTCTAAGGAAGTGAATGTCAGTGACGAAAGCACTAAAGAGTCGTATTGGGTATTGGGTATTGGTTTTGACATGAATTTGGGGTTACTGGCAGTCGCAGAAAAACTATACACTTGCTTTCTGTACTAACATTAAAGCGACAGGACTGGTATCTGTTTTTCCACGGTAGTAAAACAAATCCTCAATATTTTTGGTGGGTGTAAATGTCTGTCATTGTATTTATCTTGCTCTTATTGTATTACTTGTACTGTAACACTTGAAATGTATTTGCTTACGATTGTAAGTCGCCCTGGATAAGGGCGTCTGCTAAGAAATAAATAAATAAATAATAATAATAATAATAATAATAATAATAATAATAATAATAATAATAATGTTTTTCAGTCGGGAATTACGACGGTACATATCTGGAGCACTGTTTAGGTCTGCTAAATGTTGGAGCCATCACGATTTGCTCAGATCAAAGCACGATCCGACTAATGGTGACGTTACTGCCGGGATACCAGGGAGGAATCCCATAGGCCAGGCAGAAATTTCAAGGCAGACAGGGGTTTCCAGATGTGCTGTACAAGCTCTTTTGAAGAAGCACAAAGAAACGGGCAACGTTGAGGACCGTAGACGCAGTGGTCGGCCAAGGAAACTTACTGCAGCAGATGAAAGACACATCATGCTTGCTTCCCTTCACAATCGGAAGATGTCTAGCAGTGCCATCAGCTCAGAATTGGCAGAAAACAGTGGGACCCTGGTACACCCATCTACTGTCCGGAGAAGTCTGGTCAGAAGTGGCCTTCATGGAAGACTTGCGGCCAAAAAGCCATACCTCCGACGTGGAAACAAGGCCAAGCGACTCAACTTTGCACGAAAACACAGGAACTGGGGTGCAGAAAAATGGCAGCAGGTGCTCTGGACTGATGAGTCAAAATTTGAAATATTTGGCTGTAGCAGAAGGCAGTTTGTTCGCCGAAGGGCTGGAGAGCGGTACACGAATGAGTGTCTGCAGGCAACAGTGATGCATGGTGGAGGTTCCTTGCAAGTTTGGGGCTGCATTTCTGCAAATGGAGTTGGGGATTTGGTCAGAATTAATGGTCTCGTCAAAGCTGAGAAGTACAGGCAGATACTTATCATGCAATATCATCAGGGAGGCATCTGATTGGCCCCAAATTTATTCTGCAGCATGACAACGACCCCAAACACACAGCGAAAGTCATTAAGAACTACCTTCAGCGTAAAGAAAGTGATGGAAGTCATTCATAATAACAAACGAATCATTGAAGTCAAGCGATCCAACGTTCTAGAACAGTTGACCGAAGTGTGCAGCCGTATTTCCAGTTAAGAAAAAATAAACTGCGCCTGCGCGAAGAAAAAAAAAACCTCGATAATTACTTCATTCGTAGTGAACGAGTCCTACCCGCATGGCAAATATGGTCTTTAAACACACAGCTGTTTTTTTGTTGTTGTTATTTTAGCGCAAAAAAAATTCTTAATAATTTGTAAAAAATAATTTACACTATTCTGTAATTGTAAAACTGCTGAACGGATTTTCACGAAACTTGCAGAAAAAACCTCTCTCAGACGGACACCAAGCTCGGCTCAATATTATATTAATGAACAGCTCAGCTCATTATTATATTATTGAACAGCTCAGTAATATATTAATGAACAGCTCAGCTCATTATTATATTATTGAACAGCTCAGCTCATTATTAAATTAATGAACAGCTCAGCTCATTATTATATTAATGAACAGCTCAGCTCAGTATTATATTATTGAACAGCTCAGCTCATTATTATATTATTGAACAGCTCAGCTCATTATTATAGTATTGAACAGCTCAGCTCATTATTATATTATTGAACAGCTCAGCTCAGTATTATATTATTGAACAGCTCAGCTCATTATTATATTATTGAACAGCTCAGCTCAGTATTATATTATTGAACAGCTCAGCTCATTATTATATTAATGAACAGCTCAGCTCATTATTATATTAATGAACAGCTCAGCTCATTATTATAGTATTGAACAGCTCAGCTCATTATTATATTATTGAACAGCTCAGCTCATTATTATATTATTGAACAGCTCAGCTCATTATTATATTATTGAACAGCTCAGCTCATTATTATATTAATGAACAGCTCAGCTCATTATTATAGTATTGAACAGATCAGCTCATTATTATATTATTGAACAGCTCAGTATTATATTAATGAACAGCTCAGCTCATTATTATAGTATTGAATAGCTCAGCTCATTATTATAATAATGAACAGCTCAGCTCATTATTATATTATTGAACAGCTCAGCTCATTATTATATTATTGAACAGCTCAGCTCATTATTATATTATTGAACAGCTCGGCTCATTATTATATTAATGAACAGCTCAGCTCATTATTATATTATTGAACAGCTCAGCTCATTATTATATTATTGAACAGCTCAGCTCATTATTATATTATTGAACAGCTCAGTAATATATTAATGAACAGCTCAGCTCATTATTATATTAATGAACAGCTCAGCTCATTATTATATTATTGAACAGCTCAGCTCATTATTATATTATTGAACAGCTCGGCTCATTATTATATTAATGAACAGCTCGGCTCATTATTATATTATTGAACAGCTCAGCTCAGTATTATATTATTGAACAGCTCGGCTCATTATTATATTATTGAACAGCTCGGCTCATTATTATATTATTGAACAGCTCAGCTCATTATTATATTATTGAACAGCTCAGCTCATTATTATATTATTGAACAGCTCAGCTCATTATTATATTAATGAACAGCTCGGCTCATTATTATATTATTGAACAGCTCGGCTCATTATTATATTATTGAACAGCTCAGTATTATATTAATGAACAGCTCAGCTCATTACTATATTTGTTTGGAAATTAATTGTTGCATTTGCATGTTAAAAAGCAGACTTCACAGTTATCCGCCAGGAGTAGTGAGTGGCCAGGCTTCTGTGAACTGGCTGGTTTGTACTTTTTAAAATTTTAAAAGTATTTTATTAATTTAACTTAAAGTTCATTGAAACTTACAAACAAGCTACAGCCTATCAAGCTTTAAAAAGTATAGGGACTGATCATTGCTGAGACTGTAAATATCAGCAAACCTGCCCAGTCTCTGAGATTGTTTTCCAGCTTGTTACTGTTCAGTTTTTCACACTGACAGACGCTATACTTGTTATAAGTCTCCTGCTCTACAGAACAACATGATGTTAACCTTTTCTTTACATAAATGAATACAAGAAGAAATAACTCACCAGGGGCTGAACCGACAGCCCTTCTTCTGCTCCCTATTGAAGGAAATGGCGCTGGAGTCCAAAGGTAACTTGGTCTATAAAGATATTGTGGCAAAACAGGGCTCTGCCCTTGGAAATACTGGCAGGGATGGAGTTAAATTCATTGCGTCAGGTGGGAGCAATCAATTAATTAATTAATTATTCAATGATCACCCAGCCACCTGGCATAAAAGAAGGCCTCAGCCTCCCAGTAGAGGGAGTTCTAGAAGGAGGAGTAGCAAGAGTAGCAAGAGTGTTGTTCTGTGTGTGCTGGTTTTGTTCGTTTTTGGTAAACCAGTGAAGGTAACGCCCAGCCTGGAAGCCTTGTTTTTGTAAGTTTTGTTTTGTGCTTATTGTCTATTATTTCTGTTTAAAACCTTTTTGTTTGGCCCTCGTGCCGGTTTATTTTGCATTTTTTATATAGTAAAAGCTTTATTTTTGAACTTTCGCACTTTCGTCTCAACCTCTGTCATCCTGTCACAGATATATATATATATATATATATATATATATATATATATATATATTGATTTAGTGCCACACCTCATCTACTGATAGGCTCTGTGCTGTGTTATTACTGCAGATGAACACACTGATGCTGCCAGGGAGTGCAGGCTCAGAGGGAGCTGGTCTGAAATGCCTCACTGTTCTCTGAATAGGGCCACACACTTTAAAAAGGAGACACAGGGTACATTTAACACTCAGCTGATTGCTTCATCAGAATTCAATACACTTTACTGTAGCAATGCTGTTATTGTCACAATGGAACTCTTCACATTGACAACATGTGGGAGTCAGGTTCAACATCATATTAGTACATAAGTACATAAATAACATAACAAAATATGAAGTGCTACTATACTTGTATTAACAAACATTTATTCAATGCGTGCCTTAAATCAGTCTACACCATTATACAAGTTCTGCACCCACACTGAGGCATTACTTTGGAATAATTCAACAAAGCCATAGAACAGGCCAGCTTTCTAGTTTCTTGGTACAGCAAATACCTGAAAAAATGGATCAATCACACCCAGTTTGCTTGTTGAACCCCAAAGGCAATCAACAATTCATTTTTAGTATTGTACATTTCCACACAAACCAGGCTACATGCCAGGTGAGCAGAATACCTTCCAGACAGGATGTGTGCAGGTGCAGAATCTGTCCTGAAGAGGGCAGCACAGTCCAGCATTATACAGTAACACTGAACTGCACACAGGGCTCTATGTAATAAATTCAATAAGAAAGCCAGAGTTTGAGATGTTCTATTCTGATAGACCCCTAATGGGTAAATGTATGAGCTGAACCCTTTAGTTTCACAGCTAACCTAAACAAAGCCAGGGTTGAAGAGAAAAGCCCTGAACTGAGAATGGGATTTTTATTGCATTTTATTTTATTTAACTCCAGCACAGTAAGACAGCGTGACCCCGAATATCAAAGCTTTTATGAAGTTGGGGGGTGCCGCTGTTTCAGATTTTTTTTTATTATTATTTTTTTAACAGAACTACACTGGTGTTCTTTTCTGAAGAGAGACTAATACTTGAGATAGCAGGCTTCTTGTTCCAAATGTTATATACACGACACTACTCACACTGCACACAGACCCTGAAACGGGTATCAGTCAGTTGAGTGTAGTCTCGGGTGATCGGCCCACAGCCAGGATTGGGGAGGGAAAACCCAATCTTGGGCTTTGCTATAAAAATGTAATGTGCCTTTTGTTAATTGAAATTGTCCGTTCTGTACATGGGACCTCATTCCCTGCAAATTAATATAAACCTTACATTTATTGAAGAAAAGGACTTTTCTGCATTTTCTTAAATCTACCGACTCGCTTTTAAATTGCATCATTGGCCAGCCAGCCTAGGACTGCTTCACATTTCACTTTTTTTTCTAAAACACCAGAGGGGGTGGATGACTGCAGACAAACCCATATGCCCAGCCTGACTCCAGTGCACAGGGCCAGGACAAAGCGAATGGACTGAGACTGCTTCTAACTTCCGACCACACTGTGTGAGTGAGACCTTGGGCCAGGACTTCAGCCCAACTCTATTTTTGTGACTAAAATAAATGTTTTGTTTCTTTTATCTGCAGTTTTTACAATGTAGTGAGTGTTAAGGGTAAGGTATGAAAGAGGACTTTTGACTTCTTGATAATCCATGTACATTGGGGACACAATTAGTTAAGTCAAGAGAGATTGACCACTGAACTGAATGTGTATTGACTATTAGAACTTTATGTATGAAAGAGGACCTCTGGATTGAAGTCAGGGTAAATCGTGTAGTGTTATGACATGCCAGTTACACAGACTTCTATTGCTCAACAGGTACTCATATTTTTTGTTGTGTTTTGTTGGGTGTCTGATCAACTCCAAATATGTCAAAAGACAAGAGTGAGGGTCATTGAGTTGATGACTGGAGAACATAGAGTATAGATTACATTTTGAAACAGGTAATAAAGGAATTGAGGGGAGTGAAGAAAAAGACTGGGGTAAAGCAAGACTGGTAGAGATAGGGACAAATCTGAGAGATGAGTTGTTTGTATTGTGTTAGTGTTTGAATGCAGAGGAATGGCCAACCTTTAGATTGAAGCAATAACACAAATATACAAAGCAACTGTGAAAAAGTTTGTTTAGGATTATACTGATAAACATGACAAGCATTTTGTTTTTCTGATAGACGGTTAACTAGAAAAGAATGTGGCAGGATTGTTTTGGGAATCTATGCAGGGTCTCTGTCTCACTGTCTTGCAGGTTTGAAAAAAAAAAACTAGCATGACCTTATTTGGGCATCGAAAAGAATCTTGCGCATAACAACTAAGCAATTAAACAAAATTAACTTTTTTCTCATGCTGCTTAAGTGTAAAACCAAGGGAATTTGAATAATAAGTTACAAATATGTTACAAGCTATGGCAAGTTACAGGGGGAAATAACTATTTTCTGTTAAGAGCATTGCTTAACTAAACAACTTGGTACTAAAGAGACAGATGGGTGGAGTAATTACAGAGATGCAGAGAGAGAGAGTAAGTAAAGATCGCTGTTACACAGACTGTGTTTGAATAAACTTTTAGAAAGAAAACAAATGTTTTTGGAGATCTATAAATATAAAACAAATTAAGTTATCTACCTGGAAATATTAAAAATATTTTCGTGAATCAAGTTAAGTGTTTGTGTGTGTGGATTTTATGATTCACCTATGAATACATATTTGAAACCACAGGATCACATGAGTGATAGAGGTTGTATTATTGATTTAGCTAGAAAGGACAGAGGAAAGCAGCCAACAGGGATGCTGCATGCATTTTTGACTGTCACAGTGTTTTTGCTAATATTAATAGTTACGTTGTTATCATTCAAGTAATTACAGCTTTCCTTCAGAGGAGGAGAGTACACATTACACTATGAAAATTATGTGTAAATGTAATTCTGTTTAAAACAATTCAAGGACAATTTAAAGGTGTTATCGAAGTATACTGGTAATTTTGTAATGATTGAGTGTAGCCAGGCGTAGTTTTATTCTGCATAAATTGGGATAGTAAGTTTTAAATTACAAAATAGCATCTGTTACAATATGAATCGCAGATTGAAAAACGAGGAAGGTAACATTTCAGATGTAATTATTTTTATTGAGCATGTCACACAAACAGCTGAACAACCGAAGCATATATATATATATGTATATATATATATATATATATATATATATATATAGGATTTGAGTGCACATTTGTACAGCCAACTAAATATCAGTATTTACTGTTAGGTTATTTTAATGTGTTATTGGAAATCGTGCTATTGTGTTCATAAAGTTCATTCTAAGTGCTGTCAGAGAACAGGTACCATGTCTGTGTTGCTGGTGATCCGTTGAAATAAAGTTATTGAATGTCAGTCTGCATCCGTTTGTGAATTTTACTTGTGAATAAAACCACAGAGTAGCTACTATAGCTGCTGATTAACACTATTTTTGATTGAGTTTAAAAAAAAAACACTATTTGCTATTGTAAATTTAAATAGCTACAGTAAGGACAGCTAGGAAGTAGACACTGACAGACTGTGTTCAGAGTGTGTGTACAATAAGAATGGAGATGTGATACTTTTGTACTTTAATCACTGGACCACACAGCCTCCCTCAAGATGGCTTCCCATACTTAACCATCATCCTCCTACTCACATATGTAACTGAGATGGATTTACCAGTGAGCAGACAATAGTAATTCCCATAGTAAAATCGTAGACAATTGAAATAACACATTGAAAGCATGGAAGGTCCAGTGGTTAAAGAAAAGGACTTGTAACCAGGAGGTCCCCGGTTCAAATCCCACCTCAGCCACTGACTCATTGTGTGACCTTGAGCAAGTCACTTCACCTCCTTGTGCTCCGTCTTTCGGGTGAGACGTAGTTGTAAGTGACTCTGCAGCTGATGTATAGTTCACACACCCTAGTCTCTGTAAGTCGCCTTGGATAAAGGCGTCTGCTAAATAAACTAATAATAATAATGAAAAGGAATGCACAGAGAGGTATGGTAAAGCATGTTAAAAAACAAACTGTGGTAAACTATGGTAAATGTATAGTATAACCAGTGGGTACACTGCAGAATTGTTAAAAGGAATGTGATATGCACTTACCTGACAAGTGGAATGAAGCCACTCAGTCTTTCACTCCAAATGACAAGCGTTGGGTTAAGTACAAGTACTGCTGTCTTTCTCTACCCTCACAGCTCTGCACAACAGCACATCTGGATCATGTGTTTTATTTACAGCAAGCAGTAGCTGCTCGTGGTTAAATGATTTCCTGTGGGCTTCAGTACAAAATAAGTAAAGATGTATGTGTACAAAATAAATAAATAAATAACAGTTGTTTAATTTGTGCTGCTTGGCAGATGGGACATTTGTCATCTGTATCTAAATATAACGTGTCTATTCTGTGTTTAAATAAACAGTAAATATATATCAATTTAATTCATCACCCCCACCCCCCACCCCCACCCCCCAAGGTGACTGCCTTTTACGCATTGCAAAATCTTTAAATAATATTAGAAAAATGCATTGTAAATTTATCATTTTGCAAAAGTACATTTGTAGAATTTTTTTATTACAAAAATGCATCATAGAATTTTCTCCTGTAGCGATGTTGCTTTAGAAAACAAAAAATTAAGAAAAGCAGTTTAAAAACAATCTATGAACAATATATGGCCTCACACTTTGGCTCCCAGGCCTCACCTATGCTAAGCTTTGTAGTAAGGCATTGTTTATTGTTAATGAAACATTGTGGTATGGGGAGATAACAAGGGACGAGCCTTGATGGGTTGAATGGCCTTTTCTCGTTCCCAGACTTTTCTTATGAATTCACTAAGAGACTTTGAAACTAAGGCTGGTTATATTAATTGTGTGTTTTTTTTTTTCTACAGTGTAAGTCTGCACGTACAAATCCGCAAGCTTCTGTTTGCTATGTGTGCTGTGAGCTTACTGACCCCCGGGAGCTGCACAGTGCACACGTACACAACCCACACCACAATATTTGTGCTGTGGCTGAGCTAGCATTGAAAGAAACCACACACATCTTTGACTCTACAGACATGCTGCAAGCTCAGTGGGGTTACGCAATGCTACAGCCTCCTGGAGCTAGCAATGTTGAACCCAGGCCTTAATGCAATGGTAGCACAGGGGCAGCTGCAATGGGATGAGGTTGGTAGAATGAGACCACAGTGTGCTAACTATACTCTAAATGATCTTCAGTGGCAATGCAGACAGAGACAGTGGCACTACAATGGCAATGCAATAATGGTTCTGTACTGAGGTGCAATGGGATGAGGTTATTATTATTATTATTATTATTATTAGTATCATTATTATTATCTATTAACAGACACCCTTATCCAGGGTGACTTACAATTATTGCAAAATATCACATTACAGATAAGGGCAGTTAAAAACAATAGTCAGTAGTACATAGGAGCAAATTCAAATAAGAGAAAATAAATTTTAAAAAACCATAGGCGGCACGTGAGTCTTTTGTTTGGGGAGGCTATTCCACACTTTTCCCCCTGCTAATATTGAACCCAACGACGTAGAGTAAGATACACACACAGTGTGTGTGTGTGTGTGTGTGTGTGTGTATATATATATATATATATATATATAAATAAAGACTTGCATTTTTTTATTACTTTGTTACTAGTGAGTATGAATACTAAGGTTCGTTGATTGTGTTGATTTTGAAAAATAGTCAGACTGACGGACACAAATAAAAGCTATAAACCAGATTCATTCTCCTGCGTCTTTTTGAGAACTTGTACTTTGTAATAATTATAGCACAAAACAGACCCAGAAACCACTCAGGGATGCTACATACTGTATATATTTGACATTGTTTCTTTTTTCAACATAGGGCGGCCAAGTAAATGAAGTTTAACATAGCACTAGCTTGTACTTTAAAACATGTCATGCCTATTTAAGCAAATTTCCATCACTTCACACCAGTTTAAATCAATTATTAATACTGACTATTAAGCTAAACATGCACTTACTATCATACTTATAATCAAATATTTGCTTCTTAGAGTAAATTCCATTGAGAGCAAGTAGTAAATACAATAAATGGATAAGAACAATTTCAAATAAGAGCAATTACAAAAAATGTGAATACGGTTACCATTAAGAGTAAAATCAAATACAAGATACAGAAAATAATTATAATTGAGAGCAGTAGTAAACTACAGCAGTGTGGAGCAGATAAGTGCAGGGTACAAGGTGATGTAAGTACTGATACAAATTGGGTGCAATATATTCCAGTATAGTGGAGAGTTGTGAGGTTTACAGATGCTGTCTGAACAGGTGTGTCTTGAGGAGGCACCGGAAGGTGGTCAGGGACTGAGCAGTCCTGATATCTGTGGGCAGGTCGTTCCACCACTGAGGGGCGAGGGTGGAGAAGGAGCGGGCTCTGGAGGTGGGGGAGCAGAGGGGGGTACAGCCAGTCTGCCAGTGGTGGAGGGGGTGTAGAGAGAAATAATAGTCTGGAGATAGGAGGGAGCAGAAAGGTTGAGACAGCGATAGGCGAGTACAAGAGTTTTGAATTGGATGCGAGCGGTGATAGGGAGCCAGTGCAGAGAGCGGAGCAGCGGTGTAGCATGGGCGAAATGGGGAAGGGAGAAGACAAGGCGAGCAGCAGAGTTCTGGATGAGCTGGAGCGGTAGCCGAGGCAGGGAGGCCGGTCAGGAGGGAGTTGCAGTAGTCAAGGCTGGACAGTACAAGGGCCTGAACTAGTAGTCGGTAAGGAAGGGGTGAATTCTTTGTATGTTGCTGAGGAAGAAGTGACAGGAGCGTGCCAGAGTAGAGACGTGGTGAGAATAAGAGAGGGAGGGGTTGAGGGTGACACAGAGGTTCTTGGTGGATGAGGAGAGACAGAGGGTGGTGGATTCAAGAGGAATAGGTTGGTAGAATGGGACCACAGTGTGCTAACTATACCCTAAATGACCTTCAGTGGCAATGTATACAGATAGACACGCTTGTAGGAACTATACCCTGTAAGGAGTTAATTAAAAGGATGTTTTAAAATAGACATTTATCACCATTGCAGGAACTTAAAACAGTGGAAAAACACAGTCTCATCCGAGACATCTGCAGGGGCCTAGAACAAAAAGTGTTAACCACAAATGTGTTAATTTAAATATGTTTAACTTCCTCAAAGGGGCCCAGTTAAACTGAAAGCAAGAAATTCTAACGGAACTGCTCATGTGATGCCTAGCAAAGAGATAAAGGCACAACCTGACCACAGAGGGACAAAAGAAACAAGACGGAAAGCAGCACAAAGCTATGTAAACTAACAATAACTGTTTGCTGCTCTTGTCATGTCAGGCTTGTATGCTGTTTTACTAAGATTATCCTACTTTGAATATCTATTTCCAAGCCTAAACATTCAAATACTTGTGGTTTGCCTGACCCCTCAGTGACATCGCTCTTCATGTGAAGTGAAACCACGATTGTGTCAGCATTTTCTGTGTGTGACACGACAACTAGAATGTACCGCTACAGTTTTGCATCACCTAGAGTTTTAGGATTGAGACATAATAATAAAAAAATAAAAAAAACTATGGAAACACCATGTACTGTAGATCTTTTGTTTAACAGCATGTAATCAAAGAAACAACAAAATGATATCGCAAAAAAGTCATAATAGTAGTACAGTAGTATTTCATATTAGATTTTTAAATGGTTTTCAATTTGTCTGTTTTTTCTTCAGTATATGGAAAACTAGAAAGCGGTGTTTAATTATATGTTAACAAGGTAACATTCAGCAGGTTTCATTCCATTTTATGAAGCACAGGGCCAGAAGTGCTTGTAGAACTCTGGCTGCAGTCCATCGATGCCGGGCGCCTTGCTGTTGGACAGCTGCATAACAGCCTTGGAAAGCTCTTGAAATGTGAGGGGGGAATCCAGTTCACTGCTCTCCCCCTCACTCAATCTGGGGACACCTTGATGTATTTGTGCCGCAGCCAGCAGGTCGCAGCCTTCAGATTTATATAATTCACTATAAAACTCCACTGCCGCCTGGCGCAGCTCCGCTGGGCTGCTCACCTCCTTCCCACAGGGCAGCCTCAGACAATGTATCTGTCTCTGTTCTAGCCTCCTCTTCTCCAGGCCGAAGAAGGCGGCTGTGGGAGCATCCATGTCTCTTAGCTGAGTGAAGTGTGCCCTGAGCAGCGAGCCCTGCACCCTCTCCTCCAGCAGCCTGCCCAGACACTGCCTCCTTTCCCGTAGGTTCTGACACGCTGTCTCACTGCTCTGGCCATCCAGCTGCCTCTCCAACTCTAATATCTCTCTCTCCAGCTCACTGACTGCCGCTGCCACACACCTAGTGGAGTACTGAGTGTACTGTTGGCAAAACACTTTAATCTGTACTTTACCAATGTCCCACCACTGTCTCAGGCTGTCAAAGTGACGCATCTGTGTCTGCCAATTGGCCCAAAAATTTTTAAAATTTTCACAAAACTTTAGGTCTTGAAGGAGTTTGATGTTAAAATGCCAATAAGATTTAACAGGAATTTCAGAAGGTAAAGAAACAGTGGTGGACACAAAGTGGTGATCAGATAATGGCGAAGGGGAAATATGGCAACCAATAAACTTATTGCTGTGAGTTCTAGTGGCATAAAATCTATCTAACCTCGCACCAGAGAGCTGACTATGTTGTAATTTAATCCAAGTATATTGTTTAACATTGGGGTGAGCAGTTCTCCAAACATCCACTAGGCTGTGTGTATTTACAACAGCAGTCAGTTTACAGACAGACTGGGGATGGGGTTCCCCGTGGTTACGATCAAGATTAAAATTCAAAGTACAATTAAAATCCCCCCCTACCACGAGTAAATGTACCGGGTCACACTTTCCCAATAACTCTGATAATTTATTAAAAAATAAAATCCGTTCTCCCCCTAGGTTAGGAGCATAAATATTAATAAGATCAATAAAAGTCCCCCCAAGCTTAACGTGCACTCTTAAAAGTTTCCCTGGTATAAATTCATCAATTGATAAAATCTCTGCGCCCAATCCAGGAGAAAATAATACAGCAACCCCCCCACTGAGATTCGAGCCGTGGCTTAAAATACAATCGCCTTTCCACTCAGACAGCCATTAGCTAGCCGTTAGCGCTGTCTGAGTGCGTCTCTTGTAAAAAACTATATCTGCCCGTTTTTGGTTAATAAAATCAAATAATTGGGCTCTCTTTTTAAAATCTCTACAACCATTAATATTAAAAGTTGCTAAAATTAGTTTCTCCATGGATAATAAAGTGAGGCATGCATTTAAAAAAATAAAACAAGCAAGGATAAAAGTATGCACTGTAAAATAATCCATTTCAATGCTTGGTTTTAGTTAAACATTTACGGGAACTACTAACAAATTTTTTCAAACGATAGCGTTTTTTCTGATCAAATTCGGCCAAAGTTGTTTTCCTGAGAATAATATTGGCAGACAACAAAAACAATTTCAAATCCGGGAAAAAGGATGAAACTTCAACCCCCCTCTTACCTTTTGTCGTACCTAAAAAATCATTAATCTGAGCAAGTGTGTATAATTTTCGCTTGGAGGTTTGGCTAGCCGGGAGGTCAGAGAGCTGCAGGAAGTCAGAAACCTCTCCGTCATCCTCCTCTTCCTCTCCGCACTCAGACATCCCCCACTCCTCGTTCCACTCGCCCTCTTCGGTCACCTCCGATTCTAGGGTCGCCTCCTCAATCTCCTGGCCCGCAACCAACGCCGTCTCTGCAGCTCCAGTCGGCTCAGAAGGAGCATCCGGGGTTAAGACGGCGACAGCACCAGCATGAGAACTGGTGCTCACGTCCTCAGCCTTCCCCGAACAGGAGGGTTCGCCCCGGCCAAGATGAGACTCAGCCTTGGCGCTCCCTCCTAGCTCCGAGTCACCCGGAGCGGCAGTATGGGGCGGGTGTGCCTGACCCTGACTGCCACTGTCCACGGAGACGGAGCTCGGCCCCGCCGCACACAGGGGCTGAGACCCTCCGCTGCTGGCTTGGGAAACCGAAACGGTGCCCCAGATTGACTCCTCCCCGCTCCCCGAAGCCTCTACAGAATGCTTTTTTTCATTTTTCTTTTTTTAGTTATTCCTGTGAACATGCCGTCACTTTCAGTCACAGTAGCACTGACTGCGGGAGTCTCCGGGGCAGCAGTCTGCACCGCGGGCTCCTGCACTTCAGCTGGTCTCGATCGTCGGGGTGGGGGTACAGGTCGCTGTCTCGCCGGTTCTTGTTCCTGAGCTCCCCGAGCCTCCCCGGCTGCCTCGCCATCGCCAGCGGCAGTACTAGCAGGGGGGTTCGGTTGTAATTTGGGACAGGTGTGTTTAAGATGCCCCTGTGCTACACAATTAAAACATTTCATGGTGTCTGTAGTAGCAAACACAACATAATCTCTGCCGTCAACACTGAATTTCCAAGTAACATTAAGCTCAGTATCGGGGTTATGTAACAACACAAACACTTGCTGCCTGAAAGACATTACGTGTTTAATTTCTTGTGTTTTACAGCCCAGCGGAATCATCTTAAAAGGGGACATTATCTTCCCGTATGGAGACAGTTCTCTATCTAACAGTGCGTTATCTATAAAAGGAGGAACATTAGAAATAACAACTTTAGTGAGGGGGGTCGACAAAGGCATCGCTGTAACTAGGGAATTACTAACTGAAAAACCCTCCTCTACTATACGATTTACCAATCGCTCCTGACTCAGGAAAACAACAAGGGCCTTCTTCATCCTCGAAGCAGATTGAACATTATCAAACCCAACCACTTCTCCCACCGCTAACAGCACCTCTTCCACAGAAATGGAGCTATCAGGAACACACTTGAAGCCGTGTCTCCGGGTTAAACCACCCGTCCCACCCGAGCGAGAACCCATATCAACTTGATATATAAACAAACAAACAAACAAATAAATAAACTAGCAACAAATCACACACCCCTCCCACAACCCACAATCCTCCGAGAGAGAGAGAGAGAGAGGGAGAGGGAGAGGGAGAGAGGAGTAGGGAGTGGCAGCAGCATGGTGTCTGTGAAAAAGAGAACAGAGAATTGTAAACTGTTTGAAAATCTGTGTATGACCAGGACTGTTTTGAGAAACCTCCTGCCTGGATTATCTGGTTGTGTTGTGTACCCAGCTTTGTATTTTGATTTGACGATCCCTCTGTCTGAACTTTGGAAGAGACTGATTGATGTGTTAATGTGTGTTCTCACGTCTATAGCTAAGCATATACCTGTACATTTCAAGGAGACTGATAAATATAAAATTATATTTTTTAAGAACGCTGGTCTTATATATTTCTACAGTACTTCCTACTCTGCCAACCCTGTATTCTGCTTTGTGTTTTTTGTTGTTGATGGTGCCTGTCTGTCTTTGTCACTACCCATGTAGTTGCTGTAAAATAGCAAAGAGAAAGACTTAGTTAAAAAGCAACAACATAATGTACTTGCTAAACACACTGACATTAGATATAAAATATAATGTAATGCAAAGTAAACACTGGAGTATTTTTTATAAAAGACAATTCCACAACAGAGACAAGCCTAGAAACTATAACAGGCATTGAAACAGGGACAGTGTCCACACCAGAAACACCAATAGGACTAGGGGGACATGTTATAGGGAAAAATAATGATTTTGTGTGTAATAAATATAAAAAGTATAATTTGTTTTAAACTAAACTGACTGTTCCTTGGAACTCACGGGGGGGGGACACTACCCCACCGACAACGATAGCAACAACCAATCAGAGACTTATTAGCCTCTCTATTCGGACGACCCAATGAGAATCTAAAGTAAACATCCTTTGTGGGTAACAAGGAGCAACCAGTAAACTAATTTTAGCTGTCATGTCTAGCGTGCATTTGTCTTATGACTGTTTGTATGATTCTCTGAAATGGCTTGTGACCCTATATGGTGTCCACTTCCTTTAAATCTTATAACCAATCCTTATACGGTTACACTGTTTAATTTCCTTCTTGTATGATGTTTCAGAAAACTATATAAGCTGCATTTAAAATTAGCTTGGTGTGCATCTCTGCTGATTGCTAACGGAGTCTGTGTTAATCCGTTGAGTGCGCCAGTTTGCAAACTTAAAATAAAGGTCTTTGATTGAACTACAACGTCTCCTCATTGAGTCAACACGCAGGCTGGAATAAAGGACCTGTAAGGATTCCCCTTACCATACTTAGGTTCAAGGGTGTTTGAAAACTTCCACTACAGACCGCACCAGAGACAGGCATTGAAACAGAGACAGTGTCCACGCCAGAGACAGGCATTGAAATAGAGACAGTGTCCACACCAGAGACAGGCATTGAAAGAGGGACAGTGACCGTACCAGAGACAGGCATTGAAACAGAGACAGTGTCCATGCCAGAGACAGGCATTGAAATAGAGACAGTGTCCACACCAGAGACAGGCATTGAAATAGAGACAGTGTCCACACCAGAGACAGGCATTAAAAGATAGCAGCAAATGTACACTCCCTCTCTGTCTCTCCCACTATCTAACCTAATCACATGGCAGCAAACCACATTTAAACTGAAAGAAATCACTTGAATATGAGACTTTCTGTTCCTGTTTTTTTTAGGAAATCTACAGAAAATTTGGTTGAACTGTCTGAAGAGAGCAAGCTAGCATCTACCACCAGCAGTCCTGAGCCAGTCAAACAGTAATTAAATTTGTCAGGATTTGTGAGATTAAATAAAATACTTTGCTTTGAACATAACATTTTAGCCAACAATAATGAACAGCCATAAGTACAATGATTGAAATTGCATACAGTTACTGCTTTGTATTTCCTTTCTTGTTTGTAATCAGAAGTATTCTAAATGTAATCTTTTCAGTTTAACTATTGCAAAACAGTGTAAAAGAAATCCTGGCTACACCACTGGCAAGTGCTAAATCTGTCTTGTTTTCGTTTCTTTTTTAAAAATAGGATATTTAGGGTATAATGTCTGATAGTAGATGACTAAAAGGCAAGGTTTTAGTTCCTACATTTGCTAACCCAATTTTTAACATGCAAGTCCACACTTCCCACACTTGTACAACACATACAAAAGAAATGAAATATTGTATATACCATATTGATATTAATATTTGACCAAACACAGTTCCCTTTCTGTCTATCCTACTATCTAACCTAATCACATGGCACCAAACCACATTTAAACTGAAAGAAATCACTTGAATATGAGACTTTCTGTTCCTGTTTTTTTTTTTATTATTATTATTATTATATATTTATTTTTCTAAGATATCTACAAAAAAATAAATCTAAATCTTAACAAGATGGACGTCACAATCAAGGATCACATCAAGCAATCTTTGAATAACCTGCTGGAAAATGACTTGAAGACATTTAAAACCAAGCTATGTGAAGAATGTGAAATCAAATTCCCCAGAAGAAAGGTTTTAAATTTTGATTCAACTGGCTTGACAGACTGCATGATCAGCTGTTATGGGGAAACGAGGGCAGCTGAAAAGACAATTCAGATATTAGAAGCCATTAACCAGAAAGACATCGCTGAAACACTGAAAGAAAACATACAATGTGGTAAGATAAAAAAAAAAGAAAAATCATTTGATAATTCTCATCCATTCTCACTGTGTAGTGTTTGTTTATATGGTTTTCCCTATAGGCTTTTGGCAGTGATGCCCTGCTTTACACACAGACACTTTCTGAAAAATAATGTCTCTCTGTCGAGCTTGTAGAAATTTCTCATTTCTTTCATTTTATCTTTGAAAAAAATAATCCCTGTTTGCAAGCACACAAGTTTGTAGCGCAACTTTTTGTATAAAGTTTTTTATTTGATGTTCTCTTCAGTTTTTAATCCGCTGTTCCATCTTTCCTCACCACAGAAGCAGCATTACCAGGAACAATGAGAGTGACAGTGTCCACGTCAGAGACAAGCCTAGAAACTATAACAGGCATTGGAACAGGGACAGTGTCCACGTCAGAGACAGGCCTAGAAACTATAACAGGCATTGAAACAGGGACAGTGTCCACACCAGAGACAGGCATTGAAACAGGGACAGTGTCCACACCAGAGACAGGCATTGAAACAGGGACAGTGTCCATGCCAGAGACAGGCATTGAAACAGGGACAGTGTCCATGCCAGAGACAGGCATTGAAATAGACAGTGTCCACACCAGAGACAGGCATTGAAACAGGGACAGTGTCCATGCCAGAGACAGGCATTGAAACAGGGACAGTGTCCATGCCAGAGACAGGCATTGAAATAGACAGTGTCCACACCAGAGACAGGCATTGAAATAGAGACATTGTCCACACCAGAGACAGGCATTAAAAGATAGCAGCAAATGTACACTCCCTCTCTGTCTCTCCCACTATCTAACCTAATCACATGGCAGCAAACCACATTTAAACTGAAAGAAATCACTTGAATATGAGACTTTCTGTTCCTGTTTTTTTTAGGAAATCTACAGAAAATTTGGTTGAACTGTCTGAAGAGAGCAAGCTAGCATCTACCACCAGCAGTCCTGAGCCAGTCAAACAGTAATTAAATTTGTCAGGATTTGTGAGATTTAAATAAAATACTTTGCTTTGAACATAACATTTTAGCCAACAATAATGAACAGCCATAAGTACAATGATTGAAATTGCATACAGTTACTGCTTTGTATTTCCTTTCTTGTTTGTAATCAGAAGTATTCTAAATGTAATCTTTTCAGTTTAACTATTGCAAAACAGTGTAAAAGAAATCCTGGCTACACCACTGGCAAGTGCTAAATCTGTCTTGTTTTCGTTTCTTTTTTAAAAATAGGATATTTAGGGTATAATGTCTGATAGTAGATGACTAAAAGGCAAGGTTTTAGTTCCTACACTTTGCTAACCCAATTTTTAACATGCAAGTCCACACTTCCCACACTTGTACAACACATACAAAAGAAATGAAATATTGTATATACCATATTGATATTAATATTTGACCAAACACAGTTCCCTTTCTGTCTATCCTACTATCTAACCTAATCACATGGCACCAAACCACATTTAAACTGAAAGAAATCACTTGAATATGAGACTTTCTGTTCCTGTTTTTTTTTTTTATTATTATATATTTATTTTTCTAAGATATCTACAAAAAAATAAATCTAAATCTTAACAAGATGGACGTCACAATCAAGGATCACATCAAGCAATCTTTGAATAACCTGCTGGAAAATGACTTGAAGACATTTAAAACCAAGCTATGTGAAGAATGTGAAATCAAATTCCCCAGAAGAAAGGTTTTAAATTTTGATTCAACTGGCTTGACAGACTGCATGATCAGCTGTTATGGGGAAACGAGGGCAGCTGAAAAGACAATTCAGATATTAGAAGCCATTAACCAGAAAGACATCGCTGAAACACTGAAAGAAAACATACAATGTGGTAAGATAAAAAAAAAAGAAAAATCATTTGATAATTCTCATCCATTCTCACTGTGTAGTGTTTGTTTATATGGTTTTCCCTATAGGCTTTTGGCAGTGATGCCCTGCTTTACACACAGACACTTTCTGAAAAATAATGTCTCTCTGTCGAGCTTGTAGAAATTTCTCATTTCTTTCATTTTATCTTTGAAAAAAATAATCCCTGTTTGCAAGCACACAAGTTTGTAGCGCAACTTTTTGTATAAAGTTTTTTATTTGATGTTCTCTTCAGTTTTTAATCCGCTGTTCCATCTTTCCTCACCACAGAAGCAGCATTACCAGGAACAATGAGAGTGACAGTGTCCACGTCAGAGACAAGCCTAGAAACTATAACAGGCATTGGAACAGGGACAGTGTCCACGTCAGAGACAGGCCTAGAAACTATAACAGGCATTGAAACAGGGACAGTGTCCACACCAGAGACAGGCATTGAAACAGGGACAGTGTCCACACCAGAGACAGGCATTGAAACAGGGACAGTGTCCATGCCAGAGACAGGCATTGAAACAGGGACAGTGTCCATGCCAGAGACAGGCATTGAAATAGACAGTGTCCACACCAGAGACAGGCATTGAAACAGGGACAGTGTCCATGCCAGAGACAGGCATTGAAACAGGGACAGTGTCCATGCCAGAGACAGGCATTGAAATAGACAGTGTCCACACCAGAGACAGGCATTGAAATAGAGACATTGTCCACACCAGAGACAGGCATTAAAAGATAGCAGCAAATGTACACTCCCTCTCTGTCTCTCCCACTATCTAACCTAATCACATGGCAGCAAACCACATTTAAACTGAAAGAAATCACTTGAATATGAGACTTTCTGTTCCTGTTTTTTTTAGGAAATCTACAGAAAATTTGGTTGAACTGTCTGAAGAGAGCAAGCTAGCATCTACCACCAGCAGTCCTGAGCCAGTCAAACAGTAATTAAATTTGTCAGGATTTGTGAGATTTAAATAAAATACTTTGCTTTGAACATAACATTTTAGCCAACAATAATGAACAGCCATAAGTACAATGATTGAAATTGCATACAGTTACTGCTTTGTATTTCCTTTCTTGTTTGTAATCAGAAGTATTCTAAATGTAATCTTTTCAGTTTAACTATTGCAAAACAGTGTAAAAGAAATCCTGGCTACACCACTGGCAAGTGCTAAATCTGTCTTGTTTTCGTTTCTTTTTTAAAAATAGGATATTTAGGGTATAATGTCTGATAGTAGATGACTAAAAGGCAAGGTTTTAGTTCCTACACTTTGCTAACCCAATTTTTAACATGCAAGTCCACACTTCCCACACTTGTACAACACATACAAAAGAAATGAAATATTGTATATACCATATTGATATTAATATTTGACCAAACACAGTTCCCTTTCTGTCTATCCTACTATCTAACCTAATCACATGGCACCAAACCACATTTAAACTGAAAGAAATCACTTGAATATGAGACTTTCTGTTCCTGTTTTTTTTTTTTATTATTATATATTTATTTTTCTAAGATATCTACAAAAAAATAAATCTAAATCTTAACAAGATGGACGTCACAATCAAGGATCACATCAAGCAATCTTTGAATAACCTGCTGGAAAATGACTTGAAGACATTTAAAACCAAGCTATGTGAAGAATGTGAAATCAAATTCCCCAGAAGAAAGGTTTTAAATTTTGATTCAACTGGCTTGACAGACTGCATGATCAGCTGTTATGGGGAAACGAGGGCAGCTGAAAAGACAATTCAGATATTAGAAGCCATTAACCAGAAAGACATCGCTGAAACACTGAAAGAAAACATACAATGTGGTAAGATAAAAAAAAAAGAAAAATCATTTGATAATTCTCATCCATTCTCACTGTGTAGTGTTTGTTTATATGGTTTTCCCTATAGGCTTTTGGCAGTGATGCCCTGCTTTACACACAGACACTTTCTGAAAAATAATGTCTCTCTGTCGAGCTTGTAGAAATTTCTCATTTCTTTCATTTTATCTTTGAAAAAAATAATCCCTGTTTGCAAGCACACAAGTTTGTAGCGCAACTTTTTGTATAAAGTTTTTTATTTGATGTTCTCTTCAGTTTTTAATCCGCTGTTCCATCTTTCCTCACCACAGAAGCAGCATTACCAGGAACAATGAGAGTGACAGTGTCCACGTCAGAGACAAGCCTAGAAACTATAACAGGCATTGGAACAGGGACAGTGTCCACGTCAGAGACAGGCCTAGAAACTATAACAGGCATTGAAACAGGGACAGTGTCCACACCAGAGACAGGCATTGAAACAGGGACAGTGTCCACACCAGAGACAGGCATTGAAACAGGGACAGTGTCCATGCCAGAGACAGGCATTGAAACAGGGACAGTGTCCATGCCAGAGACAGGCATTGAAATAGACAGTGTCCACACCAGAGACAGGCATTGAAACAGGGACAGTGTCCATGCCAGAGACAGGCATTGAAACAGGGACAGTGTCCATGCCAGAGACAGGCATTGAAATAGACAGTGTCCACACCAGAGACAGGCATTGAAATAGAGACATTGTCCACACCAGAGACAGGCATTAAAAGATAGCAGCAAATGTACACTCCCTCTCTGTCTCTCCCACTATCTAACCTAATCACATGGCAGCAAACCACATTTAAACTGAAAGAAATCACTTGAATATGAGACTTTCTGTTCCTGTTTTTTTTAGGAAATCTACAGAAAATTTGGTTGAACTGTCTGAAGAGAGCAAGCTAGCATCTACCACCAGCAGTCCTGAGCCAGTCAAACAGTAATTAAATTTGTCAGGATTTGTGAGATTAAATAAAATACTTTGCTTTGAACATAACATTTTAGCCAACAATAATGAACAGCCATAAGTACAATGATTGAAATTGCATACAGTTACTGCTTTGTATTTCCTTTCTTGTTTGTAATCAGAAGTATTCTAAATGTAATCTTTTCAGTTTAACTATTGCAAAACAGTGTAAAAGAAATCCTGGCTACACCACTGGCAAGTGCTAAATCTGTCTTGTTTTCGTTTCTTTTTTAAAAATAGGATATTTAGGGTATAATGTCTGATAGTAGATGACTAAAAGGCAAGGTTTTAGTTCCTACACTTTGCTAACCCAATTTTTAACATGCAAGTCCACACTTCCCACACTTGTACAACACATACAAAAGAAATGAAATATTGTATATACCATATTGATATTAATATTTGACCAAACACAGTTCCCTTTCTGTCTATCCTACTATCTAACCTAATCACATGGCACCAAACCACATTTAAACTGAAAGAAATCACTTGAATATGAGACTTTCTGTTCCTGTTTTTTTTTTTTATTATTATTATTATATATTTATTTTTCTAAGATATCTACAAAAAAATAAATCTAAATCTTAACAAGATGGACGTCACAATCAAGGATCACATCAAGCAATCTTTGAATAACCTGCTGGAAAATGACTTGAAGACATTTAAAACCAAGCTATGTGAAGAATGTGAAATCAAATTCCCCAGAAGAAAGGTTTTAAATTTTGATTCAACTGGCTTGACAGACTGCATGATCAGCTGTTATGGGGAAACGAGGGCAGCTGAAAAGACAATTCAGATATTAGAAGCCATTAACCAGAAAGACATCGCTGAAACACTGAAAGAAAACATACAATGTGGTAAGATAAAAAAAAAAGAAAAATCATTTGATAATTCTCATCCATTCTCACTGTGTAGTGTTTGTTTATATGGTTTTCCCTATAGGCTTTTGGCAGTGATGCCCTGCTTTACACACAGACACTTTCTGAAAAATAATGTCTCTCTGTCGAGCTTGTAGAAATTTCTCATTTCTTTCATTTTATCTTTGAAAAAAATAATCCCTGTTTGCAAGCACACAAGTTTGTAGCGCAACTTTTTGTATAAAGTTTTTTATTTGATGTTCTCTTCAGTTTTTAATCAGCTGATCCATCTTTCCTCACCACAGAAGCAGCATTACCAGGAACAATGAGAGTGACAGTGTCAACGTCAGAGACAAGCCTAGAAACTATAACAGGCATTGAAACAGGGACAGTGTCCACGTCAGAGACAAGCCTAGAAACTATAACAGGCATTGAAACAGGGACAGTGTCCACACCAGAGACAGGCATTGAAACAGGGACAGTGTCCATGCCAGAGACAGGCATTGAAACAGGGACAGTGTCCACGCCAGAGACAGGCATTGAAACAGGGACAGTGTTCACACCAGAGACAGGCATTGAAACAGGGACAGTGTTCACACCAGAGACAGGCATTGAAACAGGGACCGTGTCCACGCCAGAGACAGGCATTGAAACAGGGACCGTGTCCACGCCAGAGACAGGCATTGAAACAGGGACAGTGTCCATGCCAGAGACAGGCATTGAAACAGGGACAGTGTCCACGCCAGAGACAGGCATTGAAACAGGGACAGTGTCCACGCCAGAGACAGGCATTGAAACAGGGACAGTGTCCACGCCAGAGACAGGCATTGAAACAGGGACAGTGTCCATGCCAGAGACAGGCATTGAAACAGGGACAGTGTCCATGCCAGAGACAGGCATTGAAACAGGGACAGTGTCCATGCCAGAGACAGGCATTGAAACAGGGACAGTGTCCATGCCAGAGACAGGCATTGAAACAGGGACAGTGTCCATGCCAGAGACAGGCATTGAAACAGGGACAGTGTCCATGCCAGAGACAGGCATTGAAACAGGGACAGTGTCCATGCCAGAGACAGGCATTGAAACAGGGACAGTGTCCATGCCAGAGACAGGCATTGAAACAGGGATAGAGGCCACTCCAAAGACAGGTATTGAAATAGAGCAAAGGGTAACAAAAGGGACAGGTATAGAGACAGGTACCACAGCAGGGTTCGGCATTACAGAGTCAAGCTTAAAAACAGAGGCAGGCACAGAAATATGGGCAGAGGCCATTGCAGGGATAAGTATAGAAACAGAGACGGGTAAAGAGTCAGACCTAGAAGCAGAGGCAGGGGCCACAGCTGAGCCAGGCATAGAAAAAGAGACAAGTGCAACAGGAGGGAGAAGTTGGAAAAGTTTGTTCAAAGGCATGGTGGAATCCAAAACTCCAGAAGCAATAACAAAATCAAGATTAGGACAATGGATATTTAAACAAAATGGAGATACAGGACAGAAAACAATTGATACAGATGGACAAGATACAAGAGGTAGGTGAATTTAGAAAGGCTGTTCTCAGCTTTAGGGTAGAGTGTACCTGTGTGTGTGTTATAACTGTCAGCTTGTTCTGATCACAGATCAGAATTCTTTGATACTATTAAGTATATAAAACCACATGAAAGTGCAAGTTTATCACAATTTAAATTATATATATATATATACACATACATACATACATACAACTGTATAAATGGGTAATTGTATGTAACAATAATGTGATATCTTGTAACAATTGTAAGTCGCCCTGGATAAGGGAGTCTGCTAAGAAATAAATAATAATAATGATAATAATAATAATAATAATAATAATAAATACATACACACATAGATTAAGCACATTTTGATTGATTGAGCCTTTTGTTGTTTCATTTGGTTTAAACCTTTATTTCTGTTATAAATATATGCACTTTGGCATTGAATTGTAAACTTCTGCTGAGTCTCAATTCTGCCATTCCACCACCTGGCTGATACCGCTACCCTTTCACAGAGGCATTTCAGTAAATACAAAAAATATCCAAAATCTGCCCATAATCTAGCTACTGGCTGAACCAACTAAGCACAATAGAAAAACATTTTACATCAGATAATAGTGATACAGGCCAGATATTATGTGAAACAACCAAACAAGATGCAAGAGGTAGGTGAATTTAAGAAATAGAAAATATTTAGTGGTAGCGTGCGTTTCTGTGACTAATTTAGTTAGAGAGCTAATGCCAGTCTGTTATAGAGCTGAGTGGTGAAACAATAATTAAAGTAAAAACTCATTTCAGACTCACAAAATGAAAATGTCTTTCAGAGTCAGTCACAAGAACGAAAACAACTGCAGCTGTACTTTGCATGCTCAGAAACATAACAGGATAATTGCAGTATGACTTGGGAAGAGATCAATGGTGTGGCACTATTGTCAAAAGATACCAAAAGTGATTAAAGGGCAACATTTTTAGTTTTTTAGATAACCTACAAGATAAAGCACACAACACAGGAGCACAAAGCAACAACTCCTTTATCCTTATCAGTCTCTCCCAAACAAAGGGTGTAACTCTTCGTTAATTGATCATCAGGTAGCAAGTTCATCAATTAAGGCCAAAGTAACTGAAACACAAACAATTCTAACGCTATTTACAGTAGCACAATTATATATATTGTAAATAAGCCTTGCGGCTCGGGTTCGTTTTGCCCCTTTAAAATACTGACCAGACACAGAGATGGAGGGTTTGAAAGCGCTTTTGAGCTAATTTTAATGCAGAACAAAATCAAAACAAAATACAAAATAAACACCTAGCTCTGTACGAGCACTAACTAACACACAAGAACACCCTGACTACAAGTGGGACAGCTAGGCTGTTTCCCCACTAAAAACAGTAAACAAAAACACACACAGGTTTACTACAGCACCTTTTCTTTTGTTTTCTCATGACTGCCAGGACGCAGAGTACCACTTTCTGCCTCCTTCTTCTCAGCAGCTCCGAGCAAACTGACTGCTTTTCTTTTATACCCTGCACCTGGCTCCAATTTAATAATACTCACCAGGTGCAGGGGATAACTAAGCAATAAAATAATTAACAAAACCAATTAAACAATAAAGCAATACAATCAAACCATTAAACAAATGCGCCTTAAAACGAAACCACACATTTTACTGCGGGGATGATTCCAATCCCATCCCCACTGTGTTACTATATATATATATATATATATATATATATATATATATATATATATATATATATATATATATATATATTGTGAGACAGCAGGGAGGGGGTTAAAACCTCTCTGCAGTAAAAACATGTGCGGAAGGCACATTTGTCCTCGTTAATTGTTTTTCTGTTAATTGTTTTATTAGTTTAATTGTCACCCGCACCTGGTTAATTGTAAATTAGAGCCAGGTGCAGGGTTTAAAAGAAAGACAGCCAGTCTGTTCGGGGCTGCCATGAAGTAAGAAGCCCGATTGTTGGTGTAGTCAATCGTATTGTGGGAAAAAAGGAAGTAACTGTGTGTTCTTTTTGTGTTGGTGTTAAACTGTGTGTGTTTTGTTTTTAGCCGGTAAACAGCTTAGCTGCCCGGCTTATTAGTTAGGTTCCTGTTTGTTTAGTTAGTGCTCGTACAGAGCTAGGTGTTTGTTTTGTAGTTTGTTTATTTTGTGTTTATTAAAAATTAGCGCAACCGCGCTGTAAAAATCAATTTCTGTGTGCCGGGTCAATTTTTAAAGGGGCAACGAACCCGAGTGGGTGAGTTCGTTTACTATATATATATATATATATATATATATATGTGTGCGCTGATGCGTTACCTGCTCTTACTGTATCTTGGGATCAACTTGAACTGTAAAACCATTTTTAAAATCCCATTAATATACACAGATTGATTGCTGTTACTGTCGTGCCGATGGGGTGAGTTAACACCTTGTGCAAAGAAAATAGCCAGACTCCGCCACCTTATGTTTTAAGAAAATAAGGAATTCTATCTCATTATATTTTATTTATATTATAGCACACAGGTTCGAGGCATCAACAGAGGGGAACAGCAACCAGCCGACAACTAACACCAAGGAAGTCAAGAGTAAGTATGATCAATTATTTTTATTTAGAAAGAATAAATTCAATAAAAAT
Organism: Acipenser ruthenus; assembly: GCF_902713425.1. NCBI lineage: Eukaryota > Metazoa > Chordata > Actinopteri > Acipenseriformes > Acipenseridae > Acipenser > Acipenser ruthenus. Next base: position 220,419 of record NW_026707313.1, read on the forward strand.
AGTAATCCACATGCTGCAGAGTAAATAGTCAGAGGGAGATTATAAAAGTAGAAATCACACAGAAAATAATCACAGCTAAATATTGCACTTGCCCTGGCTGGTTCTTCGATGAGGGACGTGGCTCCAGTCTCCTGCCACCCAAATTTAGCATATTCAATTACCCTTTCCCCAGCAGGGGGCGCCACTCCTCCACCGGGTCCGAACCAACAGAACCCTCTCTTATTCTTATTTCCCCAGCAGACAGCATGATCGATGGTCACTCCCGCAGGCTGGATCGGGTTCAATGGGGGGTGATTCAATCAGAATTATATTAGGGCTGGGCCTCCACTTCAAGTTCAGACTATACAATCTGAAACTAGGATGTTGCAGGTGTTTTGTTTTTAAGTCCCATTAATATACATGGATTGATTGCTGTTACTCTTTTCCTCACAGAAAAACATCAAGATGATATGCTGTGCAAACTGGGCCTGAAGGACTATTATCCAAGCAGGATTACATTAAGTACTGTCCTTCAAATTGGTAAAGACAGCATCACAGATGAACCAATTCAGTCACTAAAGAAACTTCCTTGGCGCTTTATAAAAAGGCTGATGATGGTAAATGTGACAACTAGTATTTCTGAGCTCATGGGTGAACGTGATCATAATGTCCAAGAGAGTAATACAATCAACCCACTTGATCTCTTAACAGCACTCTTTCTGTGCTCAGATAGCTTCCTGCAGCAGGAAATGATGTTAAAAATGTCAATGTGCCAGTTTGCTGTGCCTCTCCTACTCCCTGACTGTAGCTCTAATCAGTGCACATTAATGCTGTGGGCCATGCGAGACATTGTGAAGAAGTTTAGACCTCATTCATTAACAGATTCAAAAGGGTTTGTAGAAGACAGTATAGTCAGCACTCCCATGCCAATGGTCTCCTTTGTCAGGCTGGGTGACTGCAGTTTATCAAAGTCTCAGATTCTGAATAAGGTGCTCAGTAACCCCCAGCAGTACCATGATTTCTTTACCCATCGTGATATGGAGTGTGGTGATATTCCACGCAGAATTTCAAACGGTCTAGTTGAGATAGCATGGTACCTTCCTTGTGGAAAGAAAAACCTGGACATCTTTCCAGAACCTGTAGCTGTTGCCAACCTTCGTGGAGACATCACTTCATTTGACAAACAATTTTCCTTCTTATGTCACATATCTTCAGCAGTCTTTGTTATTTTTGACAGTAGCACAGAGAGAGAGTGCCATCTCTTAAAATATCATGGAGCCAAATTGTTTTTGGTTGAAAATTGTTCAGAGAAGACACAGGACAATAATGATGCTCAGAAAAACTTGGCATCAGCATTAAAATTAAAACAACATCAAATTCTTTTAAAGAACAAGCGGATCAATGAAGCAAACTTTGTGAAGAATCTGCGCTCAACTATGAAGGACGTCATTGCAAACCATCCACAAAACATCACATTAGAAGGCACATCACATGCAGCACATAACATGGGGATTGCTGTAGATGAAGACTGTACTAAATGTCAGAAAGCTAAGAGAAGTGCTGAAGAAATAACATTTGGAATCAAAGATGTGGTGAAATATAAAGAGGATCAGTTACCTTTACAAGGGAAGCCTTGTAGGGATTTGGCTAAAATAGAAAAGGAGGAATGCAGACTACGGAAAGCAGGAGACCAGCCTATTGAAGCCTACAAGACGAATCTCCAAACAGAAAAACAGAAACTACGACAAGAACAAATCAGCTATAAAATAACTGAAGCAATGCAGTGTTTCATCAGTGCCATATCCAATGAAAGCAAAGAAGAACGATCCTATTTTCTAAAGTGGTTGAGAATGAACTTGGATGCTACAGCAAGATCAAAACTTTCAAGTCTTCGTGACAAATACAAATTATTTTTTTGCAATTTGTCAGAGAACAAAGACAAAATTTCAGCCCTGGGTGAAAAAATATCAAACAGCTGTTTAGGAGTTGAACATTTCATGCGTGAGATGGGGCAGCTTTATGAAGCTTCATGCTTCCTTCCTGTTAGTAATGAATCTCATGAGAGATTTCATAGACTTCCGAGTTTGGGTGCAGATCTTCTATTAGATGGTATTCCCCTTGAGCTGGTGGATGGAGACGCCTCCAATATCCCTATAAAGTGGGTGACTGATGTTCTAACTGAACTGCATAATAAAGTTATGCAAAAAAGCAGAGTACGGGTTGTAACAGTGTTAGGAGTCCAAGCCACTGGGAAGTCCACCCTCCTCAACACCATGTTTGGGGTTCAGTTTGCAGTCAGCAGTGGTAGATGCACAAGAGGTGCCTTTATGATTTTAATTAGAGTAAAAGAAGAACTTATAAAAGAGCTGAGTTGTGAGTTTATCTTGGTAATCGACACTGAAGGTCTCAAATGTCCAGAGCTGGCACAACTAGAAGAGAGCTATGAACATGACAATGAGCTCGCAACACTGGTGGTGGGACTGAGTGACATCACAATAATAAACATTGCAATGGAAAACTCCACAGAAATGAAGGATGTCCTACAGATCGTGGTGCACGCCTTTCTCAGAATGAAGGAAGTGGGGAAGCAACCAAAATGTCACTTTGTCCACCAGAATGTGGCAGACGTCTCTGCTGATGACAAAAACATGCGGGACAGAAAAGTGCTTTTAGATCAACTGAATGAGATGACAGTTGTTGCTTCCACAATGGAGAAGCAGAATATCGACAGGAAATTCACCGATATAATGGAGTACGATCTGAAGAGAAATAACTGGTACATCCCTGGCCTGTGGCAAGGTACTCCACCAATGGCTCCAGTGAACACCGGCTACAGTGAAACTGTGTATGAGTTCAAGAAAAGTTTGATTGAGGTTTTAAAAAGCTGCAAAGATCAGAAACCTTGTGGAAATGTTCTGGAATTCTTGAAATGGGTGCAGAGTTTGTGGAAAGCTGTTAAATATGAGAATTTCATCTTCAGCTTCCAAAACAGTCTAGTTGCTGAGGCTTACAGCAATCTGTGTGTTGAATATGGTAAATGGGAATGGGAGTTCCAAAAGCACATGTACCAGTGGCTGGTAAATGCAGAGACAAGGATTTCAAATGCTACTAACCAGCCCTTAAACCTTGATGAGCTTCTCAGTAGTCTAATAGACAAGGCATCTAAAGAACTAACATCTCAGGAAGAGACAACTCAGAAAAAATTAACAAAATACTATGAAATAAAAGATGGACATGCCAATCTTGTAGAACGTTACAAAGCAACCTTTGAAAGAAGCATTGGCACTGTTAAAATTGAAATTAAAAACTCTTTGACAAACAAGCTGACAGCAGCTATTGACTTTCAAAAAGGAATGAAGAAGGTACATGAAATCAATTTGAAGCATAAAGCCATGTTAGAAGAGGAAGTAATGAAGCTGCTTTTACAGTGCAGGGAAAGGAATGATGAATTATCTGAAGAGAAACTGAAAGAAGAATTTGAAAACATGTGGGAAATGACTGTGGCTGCATTTAACTTCAAAGGTTTAGAGGAGCAAAACATTGTATTAAATGTTAATAGCCAACTGAGAAAAAAATTAGAAAGACATGCAGGTTTCGTTAACATGGTGCTAAATGAGACCACAGATTTGACTACAGTTGGAAACGCACAGTTTAATGTAACTGATGAACACTTCAGTTGTGCAGGGCTCCAGGGATCAGTTCCTGATCATGTTAAGAGAGAAGCACATACAAAGTCACAGTCTGTAATACAACACTGCAAAGAGTTCATATTAGACAAGCAAGGCCGTAAAGCTGACTACCATGAGACCTACACCAGAGAGCTGTTAGAAATGATAGATGACAAGCTGAGGGATTTTGAGGGACTGCGGACCACTGCTCAGTTTGAAGTTGATCTAAAGCTGCATATCTGTGGGTTTGCTGCCAGGGAATTCCAACAGATGCACAAAGATTTCATTGCAGCCAGTGATCCTCGGAAACACCTGGAAAAGTCCAAACTGCAGTACTGTTCTGATTTCATAGATCTTTACCATAAGAAAGATCAGAGCTTAAAGAAGGCAGAAGAATTCACTGAGCGCTGCCTGAAGCCTGCAGTAAGACAGTATGTCAACAAAGCCCTTGGGATAGATATTGTGGATGAAATGCGGACTGGCAAACACTCTGTGGAATACAGCACCCGGTCATACTTCCAGCATTCCATTCTGAAGCAGCTTCTGAATGAAGGTGATTTTAATAAATACCTGTCTTTCATTAGAAACTATGAGGGTTTTGTCAAGGAATGGATATTTAAATGTATTACTGAGCAGCTTTCTAAAGATAAAACTCTCTTAAATTTAGAAAAGAAACGTCTTGAAACAATAACAAAGAAAATACAAGCAGTTATTGAAAAAACAAAGAAAGAAACCCCAGCAAACACAACAATTACAAAGTTCATTGAAAGTGTCTGCAGTGATCTGAGCAGTGATATTGTGATTTCCACAAAAGACCTTGGAATAATCCAGGATAGTACAAGTGTGGAGGAGTTCACTAAACATCTTCAATATTATGCTGGTGACTTGATGAAAACTCTAACTGAGGAATATTCTCAGGGAGGTGATATCAGGAAGAAACTTGACCGTCTTCCATTCAAACCACAGGATGAGCTCTTCAATAGGGTGTTTGGCTGTGGAAAGCTGTGTCCGTTCTGCAAGGTGCCCTGTGAGGCAGGAGGCAAGGAGCACAAACAACACCACGCATCAGTGCATCGACCACAAGGGCTGGGTACGGTCAGATGGTCACATTCTCAACATCTGGCAGTAGAATTATGCTCAACTGATGTACAGAGTGATGGCAGATTTTGTTCTTGTGACACGGGTGGGAACAATCATCCCTACAAAGACTATCGGAAAATCTACCCTGACTGGAGCATTGCCCCTGATTCCAGTGTTGAAGCCTCTGACTACTGGAAGTACGTGATGACTACATTCAATGAACGATTTTCAGTGGAATATCATGCACAGCCAGCTGATATCCCTGAGACATGGAAAACAATATCAAAGGACCAAGCGCTGAAGAGTATAAATGAGGTGTTTAACATGAAATAAACAAGCAAGAGCTAAACAGTGAAGTACTCCTGCAAAATGTTGGATGGATGAAACAGAAACTGACTTGTTAGAACCACATCCCCCCATCCATCACCCCCCATCCAATAATGATTTTCTGAGAATTTGCTCTCTATGCTTTACATTGCCTGATTTCTTTAGATTTTCTTTTGACACTATAGAACATGTGGGTGGGACGGTGGTTAGCGCTACTGGTTCACAGCTCCAGGGTCCTGGGTTCGATTCAGGCCTCAGGGGTCTGTCTGAGTGGAGTTTGCATTTTTTCTGGGTACTCCAGTTTCCTCCCACAGTCCAAAGACATACTGTTCAGGTTTATTGGTCACTCTAAATTGCCCTCTGTGTGTGTGTGTGTGTGTGTTTTGAGGTGCCCTGCACTGCACTGGTCTCCCATCCAGGGGTGTAGTCCTGCCTTGCGCCCTGTGTCTGCCAGGTTAGGCTCCGGCTCACCACGACCCTCTAAAGGATTAAGCGGTTATGATAATGGATGGATGGAATATAGAACATTTGAATTATGCGATTGCCTGTAATCTTATCTTTAAAAAATATATATTGTAAGAATGTATCTATTTCATTATCTATTCTGTAATTTCTGCTTCTGCACTTACTAATAAATTTTGATTGCACTCTTGTCATCTGTGATTAGCAGGTGGGTCAAAGTTTAGATTTGGTCCAGGCCCTAATGTGATTATTCTTGGACACCATCTAGTGCTGGCAGAGTTAAAGAGGAACTCAAGTTGTTTTTGTGTGTGTGTGTGTGTGTCTGTTACTTGTTCCCATATGTTGCTACATAAGGTGTGCGTATTGTTTTTTGATATCCTGACCACTTCTTTTACACTGAAATTGCAGTCTAAACAGTGCTCTGTTTCCAAGATGGTTTCACATGTATCCTTCAGAAGAGGGTACACGTGATGTCACCTTGGAAACAGCACTGTGTGGACTGCAATTTAATAGTGGAAAAAAAGTGGTCAAGATGTCAAAAAAGAGAAAACATGATTTGGAAACAAATCTGGCCACCTGTTTAGTTTGGATTTCAAATGTTGTTGCAAATAACCGATGTTGGCTTCTCCTGAAAATCAGATTTTCAGACCCGCACAAAATCTCTCCACAGAGCTTTGATTTTTTGGTCTGTGTGAAACCTGAAGAAATCTCTGCACAGAGATTTGTTTGCTTGGTCTGTGTGAAACCTGAAGAAATCTCTGCACAGAGATTTGATCGCTTGGTCTGTGTGAAACCTGAAGAAATCTCTGCACAGAGCTCTGATCACTTGGTCTGTGTGAAACCTGAAGAAATCTCTGCACAGAGATTTGTTTGCTTGGTCTGTGTGAAACCTGAAGAAATCTCTGCACAGAGCTCTGATCACTTGGTCTGTGTGAAACCTGAAGAAATCTCTGCACAGAGCTCTGATCACTTGGTCTGTGTGAAACCTGAAGAAATCTCTGCACAGAGATTTGTTTGCTTGGTCTGTGTGAAACCTGAAGAAATCTCTGCACAGAGCTCTGATCACTTGGTCTGTGTGAAACCTGAAGAAATCTCTGCACAGAGATTTGTTTGCTTGGTCTGTGTGAAACCTGAAGAAATCTCTGCACAGAGATTTGATTTTTTGGTCTGTGTGAAACCTGAAGAAATCTCTGCACAGAGCTTTGATCACTTGGTCTGTGTTAAACCTGAAGAAATCTCTGCACAGAGCTCTGATCACTTGGTCTGTGTGAAACCTGAAGAAATCTCTGCACAGAGATTTGTTTGCTTGGTCTGTGTGAAACCTGAAGAAATCTCTGCACAGAGCTCTGATCACTTGGTCTGTGTGAAACCTGAAGAAATCTCTGCACAGAGCTCTGATCACTTGGTCTGTGTGAAACCTGAAGAAATCTCTGCACAGAGATTTGTTTGCTTGGTCTGTGTGAAACCTGAAGAAATCTCTGCACAGAGCTCTGATCACTTGGTCTGTGTGAAACCTGAAGAAATCTCTGCACAGAGATTTGTTTGCTTGGTCTGTGTGAAACCTGAAGAAATCTCTGCACAGAGATTTGATTTTTTGGTCTGTGTGAAACCTGAAGAAATCTCTGCACAGAGCTTTGATCACTTGGTCTGTGTTAAACCTGAAGAAATCTCTGCACAGAGCTCTGATCACTTGGTCTGTGTGAAACCTAAAGAAATCTCTGCACAGAGATTTGTTTGCTTGGTCTGTGTGAAACCTGAAGAAATCTCTGCACAGAGCTCTGATCACTTGGTCTGTGTGAAACCTGAAGAAATCTCTGCACAGAGATTTGTTTGCTTGGTCTGTGTGAAACCTGAAGAAATCTCTGCACAGAGATTTGTTTGCTTGGTCTGTGTGAAACCTGAAGAAATCTCTGCACAGAGATTTGATCACTTGGTCTGTGTGAAACCTGAAGAAATCTCTGCACAGAGATTTGTTTGCTTGGTCTGTGTGAAACCTGAAGAAATCTCTGCACAGAGATTTGTTTGCTTGGTCTGTGTGAAACCTGAAGAAATCTCTGCACAGAGATTTGATCACTTGGTCTGTGTGAAACCTGAAGAAATCTCTGCACAGAGATTTGTTTGCTTGGTCTGTGTGAAACCTGAAGAAATCTCTGCACAGAGATTTGTTTGCTTGGTCTGTGTGAAACCTGAAGAAATCTCTGCACAGAGATTTGTTTGCTTGGTCTGTGTGAAACCTGAAGAAATCTCTGCACAGAGATTTGTTTGCTTGGTCTGTGTGAAACCTGAAGAAATCTCTGCACAGAGATTTGTTTGCTTGGTGTTTCCCGGGGTGTTGTTTAAATCCAAAGCTGATGTGTCATCACATGAGCAGCCTGGGAGCTTGATTTAGACACTTCTAGTGGTATCTCCAGGCATGGAATATATTTGTATTAAAAATAAATGAGTTCCAGAATGCGAGAGAAAAAAAAGTTACATGATGATAATCCTAATAAAGAAATGAAGTGGTAGGTATTAATATTTACACATATTTGATCCACTGTCCTCTAAAAGAGGGGCTGAGCTGGTGAAGCCAGGACTGCACAGGTGAGTCATGGCAAAGTCACCCCAAAAGGAAATAAAGGTAAAAAAAAAATAGGTGAAAATTTCAGAAGCTTAAGAAAATAGCTTACACTAGATTCTAATTCAAATGTCTAAAAAACAAAGAGTCTAAATCCCTCAGTTGCTTTTGAAAATCTACCACAACAGACCAGAAAAATATTTTAAAAGAGGTCTTTACACATATCGCAAACATTTTTGGCACAAATATTACTTTTTTATTAAGAGTTTTTTAAGCCATGCAAGCAGGTAGAAACACCATTTCAAGGGCTGTAGTATCAAATTGTAAGGCAGGAATTTGTAGTGTTGCATTGAATAAGTATTATTAAACATTTTACTATCTATCTATCTATATATAGGTAGTGGACAAAACAATGGAAACACCTGGGTAAATGAGGGACACCAAGTATATTAAAAGCGAGGGCTTCCACACAGGTGCGGCTCCTCTGTTAATTAAGCAAATAACATCCCAGCATGCTTAGGGTCATGTATAAAAATGTTGGACAGCCCTGGTTGCCTTTAATTATGGCTACCATGGCTGCAAGCGGAGACCAATGTGACTTTGAAAGATGGGTGGTTGTTGGGGCACTTTTGGCAGGAGCTTCAGTGACCAAGACAGCTCAACTTGCTCATGGTTTCACAAACAACGTTGTCTAAGGTGATGTTGGCATGGAACTCAGAGGGAAAGACATCATCAGCAAAGACAACAGTGGGCGAAAGTGCATATTCCAGGATCGTGATATCCGTGCATTAATTCAAAGTGGAAGGCAAAATAGGCTAGCAACTGCAGATCAATTGACTGCAAATTTCAACCTGGGGTGTGAGCAGCCAGTTTCATCAAAAACAGTCCGCAGAGAACTCCACAGCGTGGGATACCATAGTGGCCAACGCCCTATTAAGTGACTTTACATTGGTGTTTCCATTTTTTTCCACTAAAATATATATATATATATAAAAACATTGTCAATGTAAAAAAATGAGTTAGAAAAATGCAACAGCCGTTAAACGGATGATATCAAACACAAAAGTTAGGAGAAGCAGTTAGGCCAATCTTGTCAAGCATCAAACAAATAGGCACACTTATGATTTCCATTACACGAGAGTAGATGTTAAAACATCATGCTGATTTGAACTCGGCTCTCGCCAAGATAAGCACCAACTAAGACGTAGCTTTACAGTAAACTAATGTGATCCATATGTGTCTCCCTCCATTTACGTTTCCTTCCATATGATGATGTAGATATCCTTCTGTCTGGTGTTATTGGCTGAAGTGTAATGCTGGCTCCAGGGATCAGCCTATTTTGCCTATCTGGCGCATCAGCACACACAACGGCTGCGATGCTGGCTCTGGGGATCAACCACAGTGCAGCCTCCCCAGCGCATCAGCATGACAACCGTCTGGACTGAGCTTAGTAGGGTACATCTCTGGGGTCTTCAGGTGGGCACCTTCCATCCTCAGTGTTTCGTCGACTAGCCCACGACACCTCAAGAGGGCTCGATGGTGATTCTGGCGTCCCAGCATCACTCCCCTCCGTCCCCCACTCAACTCAGCCCAGCTTACTTACCCGTACATCAGCGTTTCTTTCTATTGTGCTTGAGATCCCCAGCCAGAATCTTTCCATCTCAACTACAGCCAGTTGCTGCTCCTCTCTGCTGCTTCAGATAAGTTCTTCACTGTGCGACGCAACTCTTGGCCACTGAATCCGACGTCTCTGAGAAACCGGGTTGTAGAGTGTACCACAAATCCTCGACAACCCACCTCCACTGGGTAAACCCGGACTCTCCATCCTCGCTGTTCCGCTTCAGTGGCTAGTTGAGCATACCGCAGTTTCTTCCTCTCATACGCCTCATCTACAGCATCCTCCCATGGCACTGTTAACTCTACCAGGTGAACAAGGCGTGCTGATCCAGACCACAAGACAATATCAGGTCGAAGGTTAGTGGTGGCAATCTCAGGTGGAAAAATAAACCGTTGACCAACATCTGCCAGCATTTTTCAGTCTCTATCAGCTTCCAGTTCTCCTGGTCGAGGATTGCTTTTAAGTAATCTTGCATTTTTTATAGACACGTATATTTAGACTGTGATGTTTAATGTTGAGAATCAATAGATTTGAGCTATACTTCGTATTTTAGATTTATTTCTTACTTTGTATGGCTTGTTAGTTTCTGTTTTCAATAAACTGCTGCTATTCATTAAACCCTCCAGCTGTTAACTGTATTGTTCATTATAATCTTGATCTACACAAACTTATTCAATTGGAACTAATCAAATGCAAATTTGCACAGAAGTATATGTATCTTAATGTTCCTACACGCTCTTCAAACTCCTAGATTCTGCTGGCTTGCTCTGACAAGACCACAAGCTTCTTGAGAAAGCCTACAATACTTAGCCCTCAGTGACACTGCTGTTAATGTGAAGTGAAAGCACGATTCTGTCAGCATTCCCTGTGTGGGACACAGCAGCCACAATGTACAGCTCTGGCTGAATTTTAGGATTGAGACATAATAAAAAAACAAATAAAAAGAAACTATATGAACATAATTTTGATATTTTATTTAACATCATGTAATCAAAGAAACTACAAAATGATATCGCAAAAAAAAAAGTCTACCGGAAGCCACAATAGTAGCACAGTAGTGTAATTCAATATGTTAATGTGACATTAATTAGTAGGTTTCATTTGACTTTATAAAGCTAAATGAGTTCATTCTATAGGGTGATGATGCTAAACGTGAGGCCAGAGCTGTAGAGTTTAACACAGACTCCTCAAAGAAACACACAACAGTGTATTAGGAACAACATCCATCCTTTATCATTAACCGCTTACTCCTTTACAGGGTCGCGGTGAACCGGAGCCTAACCCGGCATACACAGGGCGCAAGGCGAGACTACACCCTGGACAGGACGCCAGATCATCACAGGGCACCACACACACTCACACACACACACACAAAGGGCAATTTAGAGTGACCAATCAACCAGGACAGCATGTCTTTGGACTGTGGGAGGAAACCAGAGTACCGGAGAAAACCCACGCGAACATGGGGAGAACATGCAAACTGCACACAGACAGTACCCTAGGCCGGATTTGAACCTAGGACCCTGGCGCTGTGAGGCAGCAGCGTTAACCACTACGCCACCGTGCCGCCCTTAGGAACAACAGTGATACAATTATCTCACCCACCCAGCTTTGAGTCCAAAGTCAAATGTTTCATTTTTATAATTTTTTTTTTTAATTATTAGTGCCTAGATACACATTCAAACAATGTTGTTGCAAAAATCGATATTCATATTCCTCTGCCTCCGTACTTGCTGTTTCAAATCAGGAAGCAGGGTGCTCAGGGTTGAAGTCAATTCCTATTTTTCAAATCCTTTTTAAAATCAATTCCTTCAAAAGGAATTGGAATTTGTATTTTAGATATATAATAATAATTGTTGTGATTGTTCAGCTTCTTTCATTTGAAGCCAATTTAATTGACAAACAAACAGCGAGTTCTTCAATTGAAATCATTTGTTGCCGCCGAAAATGTGAAGCTTGTTTTAACAGAATACTGCTGATTGTGATTTTGATCAACGATGATGTGTTGCAATTGAGTAAAAGGGAATTGGAATTGAGATTTCAAAAAGGTATTGAAAAAAAAGGTATTGACCTCCAACCTGACTTGCGATGTGACAGTCATACTTCCAACCCTGCAGTGCTTGAGTAATAAAAACAAATAAAAAACCACACAGTGCACTTCACATTGTTTCTTATATCTGGAGAACTGCCGACCCCATTGTGATGAAACTTGGTATTAACATTATACAACAAAAAGAATGATTGCAAACAAGAATATCTGTGAACACTAAAGAGTCATTTAGCAGATTTGTATCCAAAGCAACTTAGAAATGAGGGGGTGAACTGTGCATCATCAACAACCGCTACTGCTGCATAAGAACATAAGAAAAACATAAGAAAGTTTACAAACGAGAGGAGGCCATTCAGCCCATCTTGCTCGTTTGGTTGTTAGTAGCTTATTGATCCCAGAATCTCATCAAGCAGCTTCTTGAAGGATCCCAGGGTGTCAGTTTCAACAACATTACTGGGGAGTTGGTTCCAGACCCTCACAATTCTCTGTGTAAAAAAGTGCCTCCTATTTTCTGTTCTGAATGCCCCTTTATCTAATCTCCATTTGTGACCCCTGGTCCTTGTTTCTTTTTTCAGGTCGAAAAAGTCCCCTGGGTCGACATTGTCTATACCTTTTAGGATTTTGAATGTTTGAATCAGATCGCTGAGTAGTCTTCTTTGTTCAAGACTGAATAGATTCAATTCTTTGAGCCTGTCTGCATACGACATGCCTTTTAAACCCGGGATAATTCTGGTTGCTCTTCTTTGCACTCTTTCTAGAGCAGCAATATTCTATTTGTAACAAGGTGACCAGAACTGAACATCATTTTTTAGGTGAGGTCTTACTAATGCACAGTCACTTCCAATAGGACCTCGGTTTTTACATCTCATCCGAAGGAATTGCTCATGGTCACATATACAGTGAGTCAGTGGCTGAGCTGGGATTGGACTGGGAACCTCCTGGTAACAAGTCCCTTTCTCTAACCACTGGACCACCATAAAAAAAGAAAAGAAATGTACAAGAAAAAAAAAAAAAACATTTTCCTAAGTGCCAATAGGAAACGCAGTTTCCAGTTGGCACCTATGAGCTTTGAGCTGGTTGAAGGTGAATCTGCCCCGGCAGTGACCGCACCGATACGGCTTCTCTCCTGTGTGAAGTCTCCGGTGCTTGGTCAGGGTCCCGGCTCGTGTGAAACTCTTCCCACACTGCTCGCACTGAAACGGCTTCTCTCCTGTGTGAGTGCGCTGATGTGTCTTCAGATTCTCCAGCTGACTGAAGCTCTTCCTGCAATCGCTGCACTGGAACGGCTTCTCTCCTGTGTGAGTGCGCTGATGTGTCTTCAGATTCTCCAGCTGACTGAAGCTCTTCCCGCACTCCGAGCAGCAGAACGGTTTCTCTCTGGTGTGGACGCGGCGGTGGTTCCGCAGGTGCTCCAGCTGTCCGAAGCTCTTCTCACACTCGCTGCAGGGGTACGGTTTCTCTCCTGTGTGAGTGCGCCGGTGGGTTCTCAGGCTCCAGGAGTGAGTGAAGCTCTTCTCACAGTCTGGACACTCGTAAGGGGTTTCCCCAGTGTGAATTCTCCAGTGTTCTTTGAGGTTGCCCAGCTGGGTGAAAATCTTCTCGCATTCGCTGCACTGATAGGGTTTCTCTCCAGTGTGAGTGCGCTGGTGTGTTTTGAGGTGCCCGGAGTGAGTGAAGGCCCGCCCACATTCAGGGCAGCGGTGGGAGGTGACAGAGAGGTTGGTTTCTTCGCTTATCATGACCTCGATCTTGTTGGTGTCTTCCGGTTTAACAGTAAAGAGTTCGAATTTGGTGTCGCCCGTGGTGACGGGGGCTTCCAATTTGGGTGCCTCCTCTTTGAGCGGGATGAAATCCATCTTTTCAAAGAGAAATAGAGACTAAACTTAATATTAGTGAGATATATATATATATATATATATATATATATATATATATATATATATATAATGTATTTATAGGGGTGTAATGATTCATTGTGTATTGATGGATCATGATACTTTCTTGCATAGCAGTTAGACTGTACTGGATTGACATTGCTGGGATGGGAATGCCTCCAATTGCACAGCATTGTCACCCATTCCAGGTTTTACTACAAGCTTGATTAGCCCCAATGCATACAGGTAACAAGCTCAGGTGTGTTATTAAACGCCTAGTGAAACCAGGAATAGATTAAATTGCTATGCAGCTGGAGTCTTTTTTTTCAAGTTTCATGTTTTTTCCCCCCCTCAGTTTACCACACTTTGCTGTGCTTTTACTACAGGAAACTTTTATAAGGGGTAGTTTACCCTGTTTTTGAATATGCTTTACTATACCTCTGTGCTGTACAATGCTTCACTGAGCTTTGTGAAACTTCCCTATGCTTTACCACAAACTCTCTGTGTTTTACAATGCTTCCCTATGCTTTACCAGACCTCTCTGTGCTTTACAATGCTTCCCTATGCTTTACCAGACCTCTCTGTGCTTTACAATGCTTCCCTATGCTTTACCAGACCTCTCTGTGCTTTACAATGCTTGCCTATGCTTTACCAGACCTCTCTGTGCTTTACAATGCTTCCCTATGCTTTACCAGACATCTCTATGATTTACAATGCATCCCTATGCTTTACCAGACATCTCTATGCTTTACAATGCATCCCTGTGCTTTACCAGACAGCTCTGTGCTTTACAATGCTTGTCTATGCTTTACCAGACCTCTCTGTGCTTTACAATGCTTCCCTATGCTTTACCAGACATCTCTATGCTTTACAATGCATCCCTATGCTTTACCAGACATCTCTATGCTTTACAATGCTTCCCTATGCTTTACCAGACCTCTCTGTGCTTTACAATGCATCCCTGTGCTTTACCACACCTCTCTGTGCTTTACAATGCTTCCCTGTGCTTTACCACACCTCTCTGTGCTTTACAATGCTTCCCTATGATTTACCACACCTCTCTGTGCTTTACAATGCTTCCCTATGCTTTACCACACCTCTCTGTGCTTTACAATGCTTCCCTGTGCTTTACCAGACCTCTCTGTGCTTTACAATGCTTCCCTATGCTTTACCAGACCTCTCTGTGCTTTACAATGCTTCCCTATGCTTTACCAGACCTCTCTGTGCTTTACAATGCTTCCCTATGCTTTACCACACCTCTCTGTGCTTTACAATGCTTCCCTATGCTTTACCACACCTCTCTGTGCTTTACAATGCTTCCCTATGCTTTACCAGACCTCTCTGTGCTTTACAATGCTTCCCTATGCTTTACCAGACCTCTCTGTGCTTTACAATGCTTCCCTATGCTTCACCACACCTCTCTGTGCTTTACAATGCTTCCATATGCTTTACCACACCTCTCTGTGCTTTACAATGCTTCCCTATGCTTTACCACACCTCTATGTGCTTTACAATGCTTCCCTATGCTTTACCACACCTCTCTGTGCTTTACAATGCTTCCCTATGCTTTACCAGACCTCTCTGTGCTTTACAATGCTTCCCTGTGCTTTACCAGACCTCTCTGAGCTTTACAATGCTTCCCTGTGCTTTACCAGACCTCTCTGTGCTTTACAATGCTTCCCTATGCTTTACCAGACCTCTCTGTGCTTTACAATGCTTCCCTATGCTATACCACACCTCTCTGTGCTTTACAATGCTTCCCTATGCTTTACCAGACCTCTCTGTGCTTTACAATGCTTCCCTATGCTTTACCACACCTCTCTGTGCTTTACAATACTTCCCTATGCTTTACCACACCTCTCTGTGCTTTACAATGCTTCCCTATGCTTTACCAGACCTCTCTGTGCTTTACAATGCTTCCCTATGCTTTACCAGACCTCTCTGTGCTTTACAATGCTTCCCTATGCTTTACCACACCTCTCTGTGATTTACAATGCTTCCCTATGCTTTACCAGACCTCTCTGTGCTTTACAATGCTTGCCTATGCTTTACCAGACCTCTGTGCTTTACAATGCTTCCCTATGCTTTACCAGACATCTCTATGATTTACAACGCATCCCTATGCTTTACCAGACATCTCTATGCTTTACAATGCATCCCTGTGCTTTACCAGACAGCTCTGTGCTTTACAATGCTTGTCTATGCTTTACCAGACCTCTCTGAGCTTTACAATGCTTCCCCATGCTTTACCAGACATCTCTATGCTTTACAATGCATCCCTATGCTTTACCAGACATCTCTATGCTTTACAATGCTTCCCTATGCTTTACCAGACCTCTCTGTGCTTTACAATGCATCCCTGTGCTTTACCACACCTCTCTGTGCTTTACAATGCTTCCCTGTGCTTTACCACACCTCTCTGTGCTTTACAATGCTTCCCTATGATTTACCACACCTCTCTGTGCTTTACAATGCTTCCCTATGCTTTACCACACCTCTCTGTGCTTTACAATGCTTCCCTATGCTTTACCAGACCTCTCTGTGCTTTACAATGCTTCCCTGTGCTTTACCAGACCTCTCTGTGCTTTACAATGCTTCCCTATGCTTTACCAGACCTCTCTGTGCTTTACAATGCTTCCCTATGCTTTACCAGACCTCTCTGTGCTTTACAATGCTTCCCTGAGCTTTACCACACCTCTCTGTGCTTTACAATGCTTCCCTATGCTTTACCAGACCTCTCTGTGCTTTACAATGCTTCCCTATGCTTTACCAGACCTCTCTGTGCTTTACAATGCTTCCCTATGCTTCACCACACCTCTCTGTGCTTTACAATGCTTCCCTATGCTTTACCACACCTCTCTGTGCTTTACAATGCTTCCCTATGCTTTACCACACCTCTATGTGCTTTACAATGCTTCCCTATGCTTTACCACACCTCTCTGTGCTTTACAATGATTCCCTATGCTTTACCAGACCTCTCTGTGCTTTACAATGCTTCCCTGTGCTTTACCAGACCTCTCTGAGCTTTACAATGCTTCCCTGTGCTTTACCAGACCTCTCTGTGCTTTACAATGCTTCCCTATGCTTTACCAGACCTCTCTGTGCTTTACAATGCTTCCCTATGCTTTACCACACCTCTCTGTGCTTTACAATGCTTCCCTATGCTTTACCAGACCTCTCTGTGTTTTACAATGCTTCCCTATGCTTTACCACACCTCTCTGTGCTTTACAATGCTTCCCTATGCTTTACCACACCTCTCTGTGCTTTACAATGCTTCCCTGTGCTTTACCACACCTCTCTGTGCTTTACAATGCTTCCCTATGCTTTACCAGACCTCTCTGTGCTTTACAATGCATCCCTATGCTTTACCAGACCTCTCTGTGCTTTACAATGCTTCCCTATGCTTTACCACACCTCTCTGTGCTTTACAATGCTTCCCTATGCTTTACCAGACCTCTCTGTGCTTTACAATGCTTCCCTATGCTTTACCACACCTCTCTGTGCTTTACAATGCTTCCCTATGCTTTACCAGACCTCTCTGTGCTTTACAATGCTTCCCTATTCTTTACCAGACCTCTCTGTGCTTTACAATGCTTCCCTATGCTTCACCACACCTCTCTGTGCTTTACAATGCTTCCCTATGCTTTACCACACCTCTCTGTGCATTACAATGCTTCCCTATGCTTTACCACACCTCTATGTGCTTTACAATGCTTCCCTATGCTTTACCACACCTCTCTGTGCTTTACAATGCTTCCCTATGCTTTACCAGACCTCTCTGTGCTTTACAATGCTTCCCTGTGCTTTACCAGACCTCTCTGAGCTTTACAATGCTTCCCTGTGCTTTACCAGACCTCTCTGTGCTTTACAATGCTTCCCTATGCTTTACCAGACCTCTCTGTGCTTTACAATGCTTCCCTATGCTTTACCAGACCTCTCTGTGCTTTACAATGCTTCCCTATGCTTTACCAGACCTCTCTGTGCTTTACAATGCTTCCCTATGCTTTACCACACCTCTCTGTGCTTTACAATGCTTCCCTATGCTTTACCACACCTCTCTGTGCTTTACAATGCTTCCCTGTGCTTTACCACACCTCTCTGTGCTTTACAATGCTTCCCTATGCTTTACCAGACCTCTCTGTGCTTTACAATGCATCCCTATGCTTTACCAGACCTCTCTGTGCTTTACAATGCTTCCCTATGCTTTACCACACCTCTCTGTGCTTTACAATGCTTCCCTATGCTTTACCAGACCTCTCTGTGCTTTACAATGCTTCCCTATGCTTTACCAGACATCTCTATGCTTTACAATGCATCCCTGTGCTTTACCACACCTCTCTGTGCTTTACAATGCTTCCTTGTGCTTTACCACACCTCTCTGTGCTTTACAATGCTTCCCAATGCTTTACCAGACCTCTCTGTGCTTTACAATGCATCCCTGTGCTTTACCACACCTCTCTGTGCTTTACAATGCTTCCCTATGCTTTACCACACCTCTCTGTGCTTTACAATGCTTCCCTGTGCTTTACCACACCTCTCTGTGCTTTACAATGCTTCCCTATGCTTTACCAGACCTCTCTGTGCTTTACAATGCTTCCCTATGCTTTACCAGACCTCTCTGTGCTTTACAATGCTTCCCTATGCTTTACCACACCTCTCTGTGCTTTACAATGCTTCCCTATGCTTTACCAGACCTCTCTGTGCTTTACAATGCTTCCCTATGCTTTACAAGACATCTCTATGCTTTACAATGCATCCCTGTGCTTTACCACACCTCTCTGTGCTTTACAATGCTTCCCAGTGCTTTACCACACCTCTCTGTGCTTTACAATGCTTCCCTATGCTTTACCAGACCTCTCTGTGCTTTACAATGCATCCCTGTGCTTTACCACACCTCTATGTGCTTTACAATGCTTCCCTGTGCTTTACCACACCTCTCTGTGCTTTACAATGTTTCCCTATGCTTTACCAGACCTCTCTGTGCTTTACAATGCTTCCCTATGCTTTACCAGACCTCTCTGTGCTTTACAATGCTTGCCTATGCTTTACCAGACCTCTCTGTGCTTTACAATGCTTCCCTATGCTTTACCAGACATCTCTATGCTTTACAATGCATCCCTATGCTTTACCAGACATCTCTATGCTTTACAATGCATCCCTATGCTTTACCAGACATCTCTGTGCTTTACAATGCTTGTCTATGCTTTACCAGACCTCTCTGTGCTTTACAATGCTTCCCTATGCTTTACCAGACATCTCTATGCTTTACAATGCATCCCTATGCTTTACCAGACATCTCTATGCTTTACAATGCTTCCCTATGCTTTACCAGACCTCTCTGTGCTTTACAATGCATCCCTGTGCTTTACCACACCTCACTGTGCTTTACAATGCTTCCCTGTGCTTTACCACACCTCTCTGTGCTTTACAATGCTTCCCTATGATTTACCACACCTCTCTGTGCTTTACAATGCTTCCCTATGCTTTACCACACCTCTCTGTGCTTTACAATGCTTCCCTATGCTTTACCAGACCTCTCTGTGCTTTACAATGCTTCCCTGTGCTTTACCAGACCTCTCTGTGCTTTACAATGCTTCCCTATGCTTTACCAGACCTCTCTGTGCTTTACAATGCTTCCCTATGCTTTACCAGACCTCTCTGTGCTTTACAATGCTTCCCTGAGCTTTACCACACCTCTCTGTGCTTTACAATGCTTCCCTATGCTTTACCAGACCTCTCTGTGCTTTACAATGCTTCCCTATGCTTTACCAGACCTCTCTGTGCTTTACAATGCTTCCCTATGCTTTACCAGACCTCTCTGTGCTTTACAACGCTTCCCTGAGCTTTACCACACCTCTCTGTGCTTTACAATGCTTCCCTATGCTTTACCAGACCTCTCTGTGCTTTACAATGCTTCCCTATGCTTTACCACACCTCTCTGTGCTTTACAATGCTTCCCTATGCTTTACCAGACCTCTCTGTGCTTTACAATGCTTCCCTATGCTTTACCAGACCTCTCTGTGCTTTACAATGCTTCCCTATGCTTCACCACACCTCTCTGTGCTTTACAATGCTTCCCTATGCTTTACCAGACCTCTCTGTGCTTTACAATGCTTCCCTATGCTTTACCAGACCTCTCTGTGCTTTACAATGCTTCCCTATGCTTTACCACACCTCTATGTGCTTTACAATGCTTCCCTATGCTTTACCACACCTCTCTGTGCTTTACAATGCTTCCCTGTGCTTTACCAGACCTCTCTGTGCTTTACAATGCTTCCCTATGCTTTACCAGACCTCTCTGTGCTTTACACTGCTTCCCTATGCTTTACCACACCTCTCTGTGCTTTACAATGCTTCCCTATGCTTTACCACACCTCTCTGTGCTTTACAATGCTTCCCTATGCTTTACCACACCTCTCTGTGCTTTACAATGCTTCCCTATGCTTTACCACACCTCTCTGTGCTTTACAATGCTTCCCTATGCTTTACCACACCTCTCTGTGCTTTACAATGCTTCCCTATGCTTTACCAGACCTCTCTGTGCTTTACAATGCTTCCCTATGCTTTACCAGACCTCTCTGTGCTTTACAATGCTTCCCTATGCTTTACCAGACCTCTCTGTGCTTTACAATGTTTCCCTATGCTTTACCAGACCTCTCTGTGCTTTACAATGTTTCCCTATGCTTTACCAGACCTCTCTGTGCTTTACAATGCTTCCCTATGCTTTACCAGACCTCTCTGTGCTTTACAATGTTTCCCTATGCTTTACCAGACCTCTCTGTGCTTTACAATGCTTCCCTATGCTTTACCAGACCTCTCTGTGCTTTACAATGCTTCCCTATACTTTACCACACCTCTCTGTGCTTTACAATGCATCCCTGTGCTTTACCACACCTCTCTGTGCTTTACAATGCTTCCCTGTGCTTTACCACACCTCTCTGTGCTTTACAATGCTTCCCTGTGCTTTACCACACCTCTCTGTGCTTTACAATGCTTCCCTATGCTTTACCAGACCTCTCTGTGCTTTACAATGCTTCCCTATGCTTTACCAGACCTCTCTGTGCTTTACAATGCTTCCCTATGCTTTACCACACCTCTCTGTGCTTTACAATGCTTCCCTATGCTTTACCAGACCTCTCTGTGCTTTACAATGCTTCCCTATGCTTTACCAGACATCTCTATGCTTTACAATGCATCCCTGTGCTTTACCACACCTCTCTGTGCTTTACAATGCTTCCCAGTGCTTTACCACACCTCTCTGTGCTTTACAATGCTTCCCTATGCTTTACCAGACCTCTCTGTGCTTTACAATGCATCCCTGTGCTTTACCACACCTCTATGTGCTTTACAATGCTTCCCTGTGCTTTACCACACCTCTCTGTGCTTTACAATGTTTCCCTATGCTTTACCAGACCTCTCTGTGCTTTACAATGCTTCCCTATGCTTTACCAGACCTCTCTGTGCTTTACAATGCTTGCCTATGCTTTACCAGACCTCTCTGTGCTTTACAATGCTTCCCTATGCTTTACCAGACATCTCTATGCTTTACAATGCATCCCTATGCTTTACCAGACATCTCTATGCTTTACAATGCATCCCTATGCTTTACCAGACATCTCTGTGCTTTACAATGCTTGTCTATGCTTTACCAGACCTCTCTGTGCTTTACAATGCTTCCCTATGCTTTACCAGACATCTCTATGCTTTACAATGCATCCCTATGCTTTACCAGACATCTCTATGCTTTACAATGCTTCCCTATGCTTTACCAGACCTCTCTGTGCTTTACAATGCATCCCTGTGCTTTACCACACCTCTCTGTGCTTTACAATGCTTCCCTGTGCTTTACCACACCTCTCTGTGCTTTACAATGCTTCCCTATGATTTACCACACCTCTCTGTGCTTTACAATGCTTCCCTATGCTTTACCACACCTCTCTGTGCTTTACAATGCTTCCCTATGCTTTACCAGACCTCTCTGTGCTTTACAATGCTTCCCTGTGCTTTACCAGACCTCTCTGTGCTTTACAATGCTTCCCTATGCTTTACCAGACCTCTCTGTGCTTTACAATGCTTCCCTATGCTTTACCAGACCTCTCTGTGCTTTACAATGCTTCCCTGAGCTTTACCACACCTCTCTGTGCTTTACAATGCTTCCCTATGCTTTACCAGACCTCTCTGTGCTTTACAATGCTTCCCTATGCTTTACCAGACCTCTCTGTGCTTTACAATGCTTCCCTATGCTTTACCAGACCTCTCTGTGCTTTACAATGCTTCCCTGAGCTTTACCACACCTCTCTGTGCTTTACAATGCTTCCCTATGCTTTACCAGACCTCTCTGTGCTTTACAATGCTTCCCTATGCTTTACCACACCTCTCTGTGCTTTACAATGCTTCCCTATGCTTTACCAGACCTCTCTGTGCTTTACAATGCTTCCCTATGCTTTACCAGACCTCTCTGTGCTTTACAATGCTTCCCTATGCTTCACCACACCTCTCTGTGCTTTACAATGCTTCCCTATGCTTTACCAGACCTCTCTGTGCTTTACAATGCTTCCCTATGCTTTACCAGACCTCTCTGTGCTTTACAATGCTTCCCTATGCTTTACCACACCTCTATGTGCTTTACAATGCTTCCCTATGCTTTACCAGACCTCTCTGTGCTTTACAATGCTTCCCTGTGCTTTACCAGACCTCTCTGTGCTTTACAATGCTTCCCTATGCTTTACCAGACCTCTCTGTGCTTTACAATGCTTCCCTATGCTTTACCACACCTCTCTGTGCTTTACAATGCTTCCCTATGCTTTACCAGACCTCTCTGTGCTTTACAATGCTTCCCTATGCTTTACCACACCTCTCTGTGCTTTACAATGCTTCCATATGCTTTACCACACCTCTCTGTGCTTTACAATGCTTCCCTATGCTTTACCACACCTCTCTGTGCTTTACAATGCTTCCCTATGCTTTACCAGACCTCTCTGTGCTTTACAATGCTTCCCTATGCTTTACCAGACCTCTCTGTGCTTTACAATGCTTCCCTATGCTTTACCAGACCTCTCTGTGCTTTACAATGTTTCCCTATGCTTTACCAGACCTCTCTGTGCTTTACAATGTTTCCCTATGCTTTACCAGACCTCTCTGTGCTTTACAATGCTTCCCTATGCTTTACCAGACCTCTCTGTGCTTTACAATGCTTCCCTATACTTTACCACACCTCTCTGTGCTTTACAATGTTTCCCTATGCTTTACCAGACCTCTCTGTGCTTTACAATGCTTCCCTATGCTTTACCAGACCTCTCCGTGTGCTTTACCGTGCCTCTCTCTGTACTTTACAATGCTTCATTACACTTTGCTGTGCTTTTACTGTGGGACCGCTTTACACGAGAGTCAGATCACTACACACAAAATTCACTTTACAGCTAACACAGTTGCGTATCAAATATTTGTTGACAGAGGCGATTTTGTTCGATTAAAAAAAAAATACAATTTAGAAAGTTGTGTAACTCTGTATTGTATATGAAATGAATGACTCGGTTAAATTATAAGTTTTTTTTTTTTTGTTTGTGTTTGCTATCAAAATAGAAATTAAACAAAAAAAAAAAAAAATTTGCAATGAAAGAAAGTGCCTTTTTAATATTTAACCGGCAACAATAACATAAATACACATGACAGTGAACTCAGTCTCGTATGAGTCGAAGAATGAAAGCAGTTTGTTATTCCATATTTTTGTTTTTAATTCATTAAAATAATACCGTATTTACCTTACGTCCTCCTCTCTCTTTCTCAAGCTTCCGGTTGTCAGCAAAGGCGTCTGGGACTGGGAGGAGCAAACAGCCGGCCGCAGTGCCTCTGGGAGTTGTAGTTGTTAAGCGAATCGTAGCGTTGGTGTGATTGAAAGGTAGTAAAGGCGTAGAAAAACAAAACCGACGCTTGTCAGGAGATATGGAGAAACAAGAGCAGATACATTTAATAGAACATAGTAATAATAAAGCAGGTACATCGGGACAGAGAGAGAAACACAAAGTCAGGGAGCTCATGTTAATGGAATTTTGTAAATGTATGTTCTGTATTTATTAGTTACATGACAGTGTAATGTACCCGGTTGCACTTTGTGAAAATGAATGACACTTGAGTGTATAATCGCTGTGCATCTCATTTCATATTGTACTTGAGTAAACTATTTAAAGATGAATCTTGCATTGTAGGCTAACCCTATCTACAGCTCCTAATGCGTGGTTTTAAATTTATGAATCTTGCATTGTAGGCTAACCCTATCTACAGCTCCTAATGCGTGGATTTAAATTTATGAATCTTGTATTATAGGCTAACCCTATCTACAGCTCCTAATGCGTGGATTTAAATTTATGAATCTTGTATTATAGGCTAACCCTATCTACAGCTCCTAATGCGTGGTTTTTAATTTATGAATCTTGCATTGTAGGCTAACCCTATCTACAGCTCCTAATGCGTGGTTTTTAATTTATGAATCTTGTATTGTAGGCTAACCCTATCTACAGCTCCTAATGCGTGGTTTTTAATTTGTGAAAGAATTGTTTTGATGTGTGATTTGCTTTTGTAATATTGTCATTATTTGTTAATAAAGTTATTTTGAAAAATGAAATGATCTATCTCTCTACCTGTCTGACGCAGTGAATGCTGGGTGTGGATGGGAAGGTGTCGCTTTGTTTTCATTTGTTTTTTTATTAGTGTTTTGTTATTTCGTGTTAATATCTGAGCTGACTTTTGTCATCAATATCGGCCAGCATGGTCGCGTCAGAGGCAGGGCTCCTCCAAACGTTTCCTTTGAAAGGTTAACCCACATGGGGCATGGGGTTCAGATATCTCCAGAGGAGTCCATTCCTCTGGAGAAATGTGTTCCTGCAGTAGATGGTGGTGTTGGGTAAATGTAAAACATTTAAAATGCCTATCCATAGTATCGTATCAGAATATGAGAGATCTGGATTTGTTTCTGGGTTATTTATTTTTTAAATCTAGGTACTATATATATATATATATATATATATATATATATATATATATATATATATATATATATATATATATAATGTGCACGTGAATTTTGAGATTGTGAAACTTACTAGGTCTTTTTATTACTTCATTGAGACAAAAGGCAAACCTTCACTTTGCTGATAAATGCTTGGGTGAATTGTGTCTGTGGGAGAGGGGACTATGAGAGGGTACAAAGGGGGTTAGAGAGAATGGAGTGTCTGTGCACAGCACAAGCAGGAATCAGAGTGACAGTGAGAGAGAATGGAGTGTCTGTGCACAGTACAAGCAGGAATCAGAGTGACAGTGAGAGAGAATGGAGTGTCTGTGCACAGCACAAGCAGGAATCAGAGTGACAGTGAGAGAGAATGGAGTGTCTGTGCACAGCACAAGCAGGAATCAGAGTGACAGTGAGAGAGAATGGAGTGTCTGTGCACAGTACAAGCAGGAATCAGAGTGACAGTGAGAGAGAATGAAGTGTCTGTGCACAGTACAAGCAGGAATCAGAGTGACAGTGTGAGAGAATGGAGTGTCTGTGCACAGTACAAGCAGGAATCAGAGTGACAGTGAGAGAGAATGGAGTGTCTGTGCACAGTACAAGCAGGAATCAGAGTGACAGTGAGAGAATGGAGTGTCTGTGAACAGTACAAGCAGGAATCAGAGTGACAGTGTGAGAGAATGGAGTGTCTGTGCACAGTACAAGCAGGAATCAGAGTGACAGTGAGAGAGAATGGAGTGTCTGTGCACAGTACAAGCAGGAATCAGAGTGACAGTGAGAGAATGGAGTGTCTGTGAACAGTACAAGCAGGAATCAGAGTGACAGTGAGAGAGAATGGAGTGTCTGTGCACAGTACAAGCAGGAATCAGAGTGACAGTGAGAGAGAATGGAGTGTCTGTGCACAGTACAAGCAGGAATCAGAGTGACAGTGAGAGAGAATGAAGTGTCTGTGCACAGTACAAGCAGGAATCAGAGTGACAGTGAGAGAGAATGAAGTGTCTGTGCACAGTACAAGCAGGAATCAGAGTGATAGTGAGAGAGAATGGAGTGTCTGTGCACAGTACAAGCAGGAATCAGAGTGACTGAGAGAGAATGGAGTGTCTGTGCACAGTACAAGCAGGAATCAGAGTGACAGTGAGAGAGAATGAAGTGTCTGTGCACAGTACAAGCAGGAATCAGAGTGACTGAGAGAGAATGGAGTGTCTGTGCACAGTACAAGCAGGAATCAGAGTGACAGTGAGAGAGAATGGAGTGTCTGTGCACAGTACAAGCAGGAATCAGAGTGACAGTGAGAGAGAATGGAGTGTCTGTGCACAGTACAAGCAGGAATCAGAGTGACAGTGAGAGAGAATGGAGTGTCTGTGCACAGTACAAGCAGGAATCAGAGTGACTGAGAGAGAATGAAGTGTCTGTGCACAGTACAAGCAGGAATCAGAGTGACAGTGAGAGAGAATGGAGTGTCTGTGCACAGTACAAGCAGGAATCAGAGTGACAGTGAGAGAGAATGGAGTGTCTGTGCACAGTACAAGCAGGAATCAGAGTGACTGAGAGAGAATGAAGTGTCTGTGCACAGTACAAGCAGGAATCAGAGTGACAGTGAGAGAGAATGGAGTGTCTGTGCACAGTACAAGCAGGAATCAGAGTGACAGTGAGAGAGAATGGAGTGTCTGTGCACAGTACAAGCAGGAATCAGAGTGACAGTGAGAGAGAATGGAGTGTCTGTGCACAGTACAAGCAGGAATCAGAGTGACTGAGAGAGAATGAAGTGTCTGTGCACAGTACAAGCAGGAATCAGAGTGACAGTGAGAGAGAATGGAGTGTCTGTGCACAGTACAAGCAGGAATCAGAGTGACAGTGAGAGAGAATGGAGTGTCTGTGCACAGTACAAGCAGGAATCAGAGTGACTGAGAGAGAATGAAGTGTCTGTGCACAGTACAAGCAGGAATCAGAGTGACAGTGAGAGAGAATGAAGTGTCTGTGCACAGTACAAGCAGGAATCAGAGTGACAGTGAGAGAGAATGGAGTGTCTGTGCACAGTACAAGCAGGAATCAGAGTGACAGTGAGAGAGAATGTAGTGTCTGTGCACAGTACAAGCAGGAATCAGAGTGACAGTGAGAGAGAATGGAGTGTCTGTGCACAGTACAAGCAGGAATCAGAGTGACAGTGAGAGAGAATGGAGTGTCTGTGCACAGTACAAGCAGGAATCAGAGTGACAGTGAGAGAGAATGGAGTGTCTGTGCACAGTACAAGCAGGAATCAGAGTGACAGTGAGAGAGAATGGAGTGTCTGTGCACAGTACAAGCAGGAATCAGAGTGACTGAGAGAGAATGGAGTGTCTGTGCACAGTACAAGAAGGAATCAGTGACAGTGAGAGAGAATGGAGTGTCTGTGCACAGTACAAGCAGGAATCAGAGTGACAGTGAGAGAGAATGGAGTGTCTGTGCACAGTACAAGCAGGAATCAGAGTGACAGTGAGAGAGAATGAAGTGTCTGTGCACAGTACAAGCAGGAATCAGAGTGACAGTGTGAGAGAATGGAGTGTCTGTGCACAGTACAAGCAGGAATCAGAGTGACAGTGAGAGAGAATGAAGTGTCTGTGCACAGTACAAGCAGGAATCAGAGTGACAGTGAGAGAGAATGGAGTGTCTGTGCACAGTACAAGCAGGAATCAGAGTGACAGTGAGAGAGAATGGAGTGTCTGTGCACAGTACAAGCAGGAATCAGAGTGACAGTGAGAGAGAATGGAGTGTCTGTGTACAGTACAAGCAGGAATCAGAGTGACAGTGAGAGAGAATGGAGTGTCTGTGCACAGTACAAGCAGGAATCAGAGTGACAGTGAGAGAATGGAGTGTCTGTGCACAGTGCAAGCAGGAATCAGAGTGACAGTGAGAGAGAATGGAGTGTCTGTGCACAGTGCAAGCAGGAATCAGAGTGACAGTGAGAGAGAATGGAGTGTCTGTGCACAGTACAAGCAGGAATCAAAGTGACAGTGAGAGAGAATGGAGTGTCTGTGCACAGTACAAGCAGGAATCAGAGTGACAGTGAGAGAGAATGGAGTGTCTGTGCACAGTACAAGCAGGAATCAGAGTGACAGTGAGAGAGAATGGAGTGTCTGTGCACAGTACAAGCAGGAATCAGAGTGACAGTGAGAGAGAATGGAGTGTCTGTGCACAGTACAAGCAGGAATCAGAGTGACAGTGAGAGAGAATGGAGTGTCTGTGCACAGTACAAGCAGGAATCAGAGTGACTGAGAGAGAATGGAGTGTCTGTGCACAGTACAAGAAGGAATCAGTGACAGTGAGAGAGAATGGAGTGTCTGTGCACAGTACAAGCAGGAATCAGAGTGACAGTGAGAGAGAATGGAGTGTCTGTGCACAGTACAAGCAGGAATCAGAGTGACAGTGAGAGAGAATGAAGTGTCTGTGCACAGTACAAGCAGGAATCAGAGTGACAGTGTGAGAGAATGGAGTGTCTGTGCACAGTACAAGCAGGAATCAGAGTGACAGTGAGAGAGAATGAAGTGTCTGTGCACAGTACAAGCAGGAATCAGAGTGACAGTGAGAGAGAATGGAGTGTCTGTGCACAGTACAAGCAGGAATCAGAGTGACAGTGAGAGAGAATGGAGTGTCTGTGCACAGTACAAGCAGGAATCAGAGTGACAGTGAGAGAGAATGGAGTGTCTGTGTACAGTACAAGCAGGAATCAGAGTGACAGTGAGAGAGAATGGAGTGTCTGTGCACAGTACAAGCAGGAATCAGAGTGACAGTGAGAGAATGGAGTGTCTGTGCACAGTGCAAGCAGGAATCAGAGTGACAGTGAGAGAGAATGGAGTGTCTGTGCACAGTGCAAGCAGGAATCAGAGTGACAGTGAGAGAGAATGGAGTGTCTGTGCACAGTACAAGCAGGAATCAAAGTGACAGTGAGAGAGAATGGAGTGTCTGTGCACAGTACAAGCAGGAATCAGAGTGACAGTGAGAGAGAATGGAGTGTCTGTGCACAGTACAAGCAGGAATCAGAGTGACAGTGAGAGAGAATGGAGTGTCTGTGCACAGTACAAGCAGGAATCAGAGTGACAGTGAGAGAGAATGGAGTGTCTGTGCACAGTACAAGCAGGAATCAGAGTGACAGTGAGAGAATGGAGTGTCTGTGCACAGTGCAAGCAGGAATCAGAGTGACAGTGAGAGAGAATGGAGTGTCTGTGCACAGTACAAGCAGGAATCAGAGTGACAGTGAGAGAGAATGGAGTGTCTGTGCACAGTGCAAGCAGGAATCAGAGTGACAGTGAGAGAGAATGGAGTGTCTGTGCACAGTGCAAGCAGGAATCAGAGTGACAGTGCCCTGCTAACTCTATATCCTCATCTAATCTCTCTCTTATAGCCCTGCTAACTCTATATCCTCTTCTCATCTCTCTCCTATAGCCCTGCTAACTCTATATAGTCTTTTCATCTCTGTCCTTTAGCCCTGTTAACTCTATATCCTCATCTAATCTCTCTCCTATAGCCCTGCTAACTCTATATCCTCTTCTCATCTCTCTCCTATAGCCCTGCTAACTCTATATCCTCATCTAATCTCTCTCTTATAGCCCTGTTAACTCTATATCCTCTTCTAATCTCTCTCTTGTAGCCCTGCTAACTCTATATCCTCTTCTAATCTCTCTCTTATAGCCCTGCTAACTCTATATCCTCTTCTCATCTCTCTCCTATAGCCCTGCTAACTCTATATCCTCTTCTCATCTCTCTCTTATAGCCCTGCTAACTCTATATCCTCATCTAATCTCTCTCTTATAGCCCTGTTAACTCTATATCCTCTTCTAATCTCTCTCTTGTAGCCCTGTTAACTCTATATCCTCTTCTAATCTCTCTCTTATAGCCCTGCTAACTCTATATCCTCTTCTAATCTCTCTCTTATAGCCCTGCTAACTCTATATCCTCTTCTCATCTCTCTCTTATAGCCCTGTTAACTCTATATCCTCTTCTAATCTCTCTCTTATAGCCCTGCTAACTCTATATCCTCTTCTCATCTCTCTCCTATAGCCCTGTTAACTCTATATCCTCTTCTAATCTCTCTCTTATAGCCCTGCTAACTCTATATCCTCTTCTCATCTCTCTCTTATAGCCCTGTTAACTCTTTTTCCTCTTCTAATCTCTCTCTTATAGCCCTGCTAACTCTATATCCTCTTCTCATCTCTCTCTTATAGCCCTGTTAACTCTATATCCTCATCTAATCTCTCTCTTATAGCCCTGTTAACTCTATATCCTCATCTAATCTCTGTCCTATAGCCCTGCTAACTCTATATCCTCATCTAATCTCTCTCTTATAGCCCTGCTAACTCTATATCCTCATCTAATCTCTCTCTTATAGCCCTGCTAACTCTATATCCTCTTCTAATCTCTCTCTTGTAGCCCTGCTAACTCTATATCCTCATCTAATCTCTCTCTTATAGCCCTGCTAACTCTATATCCTCTTCTAATCTCTCTCTTATAGCCCTGCTAACTCTATATCCTCTTCTCATCTCTCTCCTATAGCCCTGCTAACTCTATATCCTCTTCTCATCTCTCTCTTATAGCCCTGTAAACTCTATATCCTGTTCTTATTAACTGCTCTTTGCTGTAGCTCTGACTCGATCTCCATGTTGTATTAACTCTGCTCTCTGCTGTAGCTTTAACTATATCCAGTTCATATTAACTCTGCTCTCCTCCACTCTGCCCTGTCAAAGCCCAGGCCCCTCCCTCTAGAGCACAGCCCAGTGTGATTCCAGGAAACCACACACTCTGAGTTTCGTTTCTTGTGTTATCAACCTCTGCCTCTCGCAGTTTCTGTCTGTGGCTCTGGCATTACACAAAATGTCAGAACTAAACATTTCTGTGCCTCTCATTGGTGATAGTGGCAGTCTCTCTGTGATAGTGAGTCTCTCTCTCTCTCTCAGTGAGACAGTGGCAGTGTATCTCTCCTTCTCTCTCTCTCAGTGATACAGTCTCTCTCTCTGTCTTGCCCTCTCTCTTTCTCTCGTCTACATCTCTGGCAGTTCACATAATGGCTGAAGCAAACACTTCCCTGTCTGAGGAGCAGTTCAGCTGCCCCGTGTGTCTGGAGATTTTTGAGGATCCGGTTACCCTCCCCTGTGGACACAGTTACTGCATGGAGTGCATTGAATACCACTGGAAACAACCTGAGCAGAGAGGCGCCATCAGCTGCCCCCAGTGCCGACACAACTTCTCTCCTAAACCCGTCTTGAGAAAAACTTCCTCTTGGCTGATGTTGTGGAGAGACTGAAGCAGACAGGATTTAGCCCCTCTCTCTCCGCTCACCAGGCCTGGACACGTGCCCTGTGACTTCTGCACTGGGAGAAAACTGGGAGCGGTGAGATCCTGTGTGACTTGCAGTGCCTCCTACTGCCCAGAGCACCTCAAACCTCACTTCATGGTCTCGTCTTTCACCAGCTGGTGGAGGCCACTGGAGATCTGAGTCAGACACTGTGCCAGCAACACCACAGACCTCTGGAGGTGTTCTGTAGGACTGACTGGAGCTTTGTGTGTCTACTGTGTGCAGCTACCAAACACAGGAGCCACTGTACAGTCACCCCTGAGGAAGAGAGAGCCAGCACACAGGTGAGAGGGGCACGGGGAGGGTACTCTATTACAGGAGTCACTGTACAGTCACCCCTGAGGAAGAGAGAGCCAGCACACAGGTGAGAGGGGCACGGGGAGGGCACTCTATTACAGGAGCCACTGTACAGTCACCCCTGAGGAAGAGAGAGAGACAGGACACAGGTGAGAGGGGCACGGGGAGGGCACTCTATTACAGGAGTCACTGTACAGTCACCCCTGAGGAAGAGAGAGCCAGCACACAGGTGAGAGGGGCACGGGGAGGGCACTCTATTACAGGAGCCACTGTACAGTCACCCCTGAGGAAGAGAGAGAGACAGGACACAGGTGAGAGGGGCACGGGGAGGGCACTCTATTACAGGAGCCACTGTACAGTCACCCCTAAGGAAGAGAGAGCCAGCACACAGGTGAGAGGGGCACGGGGAGGGTACTCTATTACAGGAGCCACTGTACTGTCACCCCTGAGGAAGAGAGAGCCAGCACACAGGTGAGAGGGGCACGGGGAGGGTACTCTATTACAGGAGCCACTGTACTGTCACCCCTGAGGAAGAGAGAGCCAGCACACAGGTGAGAGGGGCACGGGGAGGGTACTCTATTACAGGAGCCACTGTACTGTCACCCCTGAGGAAGAGAGAGCCAGCACACAGGTGAGAGGGGCACGGGGAGGGCACTTTATTACAGGAGTCACTGTACTGTCACCCCTGTGGAAGAGAGAGCCAGCACACAGGTGAGAGGTGCATGGGGAGGGCACTCTATTACAGGAGTCACTGTACTGTCACCCCTGAGGAAGAGAGAGCCAGCACACAGGTGAGAGGGGCACGGGGAGGGTACTCTATTACAGGAGCCACTGTACAGTCACCCCTGAGGAAGAGAGAGCCAGCAAACTGGTGAGAGGGGCACGGGGAGGGTACTCTATTACAGGAGCCACTGTACAGTCACCCCTGAGGAAGAGAGAGCCAGCAAACTGGTGAGAGGGGCACGGGGAGGGTACTCTATTACAGGAGTCACTGTACAGTCACCCCTGAGGAAGAGAGAGCCAGCACACAGGTGAGAGGGGCACGGGGAGGGCACTCTATTACAGGAGCCACTGTACAGTCACCCCTGAGGAAGAGAGAGCCAGCAAACTGGTGAGAGGGGCACGGGGAGGGTACTCTATTACAGGAGTCACTGTACAGTCACCCCTGAGGAAGAGAGAGAGACAGGACACAGGTGAGAGGGGCACGGGGAGGGTACTCTATTACAGGAGCCACTGTACAGTCACCCCTGAGGAAGAGAGAGCCAGCACACAGGTGAGAGGGGCACGGGGAGGGTACTCTATTACAGGAGCCACTGTACAGTCACCCCTGAGGAAGAGAGAGCCAGCAAACTGGTGAGAGGGGCACGGGGAGGGTACTCTATTACAGGAGCCACTGTACAGTCACCCCTGAGGAAGAGAGAGCCAGCAAACTGGTGAGAGGGGCACGGGGAGGGTACTCTATTACAGGAGTCACTGTACAGTCACCCCTGAGGAAGAGAGAGCCAGCACACAGGTGAGAGGGGCACGGGGAGGGCACTCTATTACAGGAGCCACTGTACAGTCACCCCTGAGGAAGAGAGAGCCAGCAAACTGGTGAGAGGGGCACGGGGAGGGTACTCTATTACAGGAGTCACTGTACAGTCACCCCTGAGGAAGAGAGAGAGACAGGACACAGGTGAGAGGGGCACGGGGAGGGTACTCTATTACAGGAGACACTGTACAGTCACCCCTGAGGAAGAGAGAGCCAGCACACAGGTGAGAGGGGCACGGGGAGGGTACTCTATTACAGGAGCCACTGTACAGTCACCCCTGAGGAAGAGAGAGCCAGCACACAGGTGAGAGGGGCACGGGGAGGGTACTCTATTACAGGAGTCACTGTACTGTCACCCCTGAGGAAGAGAGAGCCAGCACACAGGTGAGAGGGGCACGGGGAGGGCACTGATTTTCATCTGCTATTACAGGAGCATGTAACAGAACCTTTTAGTATCTATCTTTTTACATTGTGTCTGTCCCACCACACCATGTCTATCGCTATTTTTAGTCTTTTACTTCCTAGAATATGCAAAGTCAAAGGGCTTGTTATCATTTCTGGTCTAGAAGAGGGATTTGGAGATTTCCCATTTCCCATAAGCTGATTGATCTGCTCACAAGAACCCCCCACCCCTACACTTGAAATCTGACTGGTTACAGTCCTGTGTGAGACTCAGTCCCAGCCCTTAGAAAAGTTTGCCATAGTAAATCTGCATTATAATTTCACACTATCACCATGTTGACTCCTATTATTTATTTCACCACACATTTACCTTGCTTTCACAGCTTTCTTATGTTCTATTGAGTAAGCCTCACCATGCTGTGCTGCACTGCACTATATGACAATACCATGATAATGATATAGCACTTTCATAAGGGTGACTTCTCCATCTCTCTCTCTCTATCTCCTCTCCACACGTACACCAGTTTACCAG
Source organism: Acipenser ruthenus (assembly GCF_902713425.1). Lineage (NCBI taxonomy): Eukaryota > Metazoa > Chordata > Actinopteri > Acipenseriformes > Acipenseridae > Acipenser > Acipenser ruthenus. The sequence continues at coordinate 254,127 of NW_026707313.1, forward strand.
AGTAAAGTTTGCATGGAAATGTTGTACTTTCACAGTGCTTTCTCCTGTATTGACCTGGCTTTTCCTGTGTTCTACTGTGTTTTTACTATGAGTGTATACGCCTCACCATGCTTTCACTGTGCTTCACTACACTATATTGTGATAACACCATGATTTAAACAATTGGTCTTAGACAATCTGTATTTAAATGCAGCTTTTAAATCTGACATGTGAGCGTTCTTTCACCTTCATTTGAAAAAGTCCAAACCTTGGTCCAAAATTGGTTTGGGTGAAAACGTACAAAATAATTGGATCCACTAACTTTAAAAACAAGACAAGCTTGTGAGCCGGTGTCTTTTGCTGGTGATGCAGGCAGTGGAGCTGCACTCTTGTTTGTGGTGGAAGGAAGGCATGCAGCTGGTGAAGCAGCTCTACGTCACACTCAAGGCCTGGATTCCCAAGCAAGAGGCCTCTGCCAGCCAGCTGAGGTACATCGCCTAGCAGCTGGGAAGGATGAGACGAGAAGCAAACTACAGCCGCAAAGTGAGGGGTCTGGCCCCTGTGGGGGCCTTTGTTTCGGTGGTGTGCACTGCAGGCCTGGGCGTGCCACTGCTGGGGGCGGTGGCTGGGGGCGTGGCAGTCACGACAGCTATGACAGCCATATGGGGCATGGCGCAGAGAGTAGAGAGCTTCAAGACCAGCAACTGCATGAAGACCGCCAGAAAGATCACAGAGACTGACAAGGAGGCCGCCAAAGAGGTGGTCAGGCTGATGAAGGAGCTGGACAAGATGGCCGAAAGGATGGCATCCTCTCAAAGGTGTGTCGACAGCCCAGAGCCGCTCGGTAAGGATCACATCTTCACAAGATTAGTCTCCGCAGGGCTGTTCGCTGATACAACCCTCCTGACTGCGCCAAACATGAACAAGATGGCCTTCCTGATGGGCAAGCTGGCAAAGAACATGAGGGCCATCAGCGTGCCTGGCGAGACAGCGGCCTGCAGGCCCAGGGTACGGTGTTTGTGAATAACTCCTTTATCTGTTTGTTGTGTCTGATTGTTTTTCAGTCTTCACCCTGCCCAACTAAGATCCCATTCCGATGATGCCAAAAAGATTCAATTTCCAACATTGATATTGTCAAACAATATTGTAGAGAAGCAGGGCGCTTCATGGATTAATAAAGGAAGCAACTCAGATCTTTAGATAACACCAGAGGTGTTTATTTAGCAGAGTTTATTTGACAGCAGTGACTCACCGCTCATTAACACAAGCGCACGCACACACACAGGCACCTCCACACCTCCTTGTGGACTCACACACCTCTCAGGGTGATTTTCACTGATTAATAACAAATCGCAGAAATACTCCCAAATGAACCATAAACATGTAAAACAATAACGTGAACAATTATCACAGAAACAGTAATTAAATATTTACAATAATCAACAAATAATCGCAGTTTCCACTCAAAGAAATCCCAACCCTTTATAAATCTGCTCCGCCAATATCCATGTATGACAAATACATACCGGTATATAAAATGAGCAAGATGGGCTGAATGGCCTCCTCTCATCTGTAACCTTTCTTATGTTCTTTGTATAATAAATATTTTGATTAATATTACATTTAAAAAGTTAAATACATGTTTCAATACAATTAAATATATAATGTATGTACTGTATGATATATAGTTAATGTTTAATCAATGTCTAAGGTCAGCATCACATATTAGCATAATTATACATTTCAGGGAAACTTATGAATACATTCTTAATGTGTTTTTATTCAGTTCCAAAATATTTACACCAATTTGTTGCTAAATATATTTATTATATTTAAACAGCATCCATAAATAATGTTTTTAAAATGTATGACAAATGTAAGGCAAAAACATAATATATTTGAAATGCACAGTAAGTTTGTTGCAAATACATATTTATAACAATATATTGTAAAATATATTTTTAGTCAGTTAAGTAAAATGAATTAATAATGTATAAAAAAATGCATAAATATCTGGTGCATTTGGAATATATTTTAAATATGATTTAATCTGTAAGCCATATATTTTATATGTTGAAAATATATGTAAGGTTATAAGTATATTATTCATATATTTATCATGTTCCCCATTCATAAATATATTTAAAATATGTTTTCTTTCCGTATGGGTTCCCTTCACAGTAAAAACACAACAGAATGACAAACAAACCCGCATCTCAACGTCGATTTTGTGACATAACAGAAAATGAACTGCAATGCTGTCTAACTATATTGATCATTAAGACTGCATGTCTTTTTCACCCCAGTGAAGCAGAGTAGAGACTGTGTTGGAATTTGACATCACAGTCTTGGTTAGCGCTGCCCTGGAACAGGCCATAAAACAAGGGAATGAGGCCGCCCACATGTTAAGACAAGCGGCGGACCAAAGTGAAGAAAGCCTGAAAGAGCTCAAGAACACCCTGGTGAAACTGAGTAAGGTGTGACATGGTTTGGAACATCCTGAGTGAAACTGAGTAAGGTGTGATGCTGTTTGGAACACCCTGGTGAAACTGAGTAAGGTGTGACATGGTTTGGAACACCCTGGTGAAATTGAGTAAGGTGTGATGCTGTTTGGAACACCCTGGTGAAATTGAGTAAGGTGTGATGCTGTTTGGAACACCCTGGGTGAAATTGAGTAAGGTGTGACATGGTTTGGAACATCCTGGGTGAAATTGAGTAAGGTGTGACATGGTTTGGGACACCCTGGTGAAATTGAGTAAGGTGTGATGCTGTTTGGAACACCCTGGTGAAATTGAGTAAGGTGTGATGCTGTTTGGAACACCCTGGGTGAAATTGAGTAAGGTGTGACATGGTTTGGAACACCCTGGTGAAATTGAGTAAGGTGTGATGCTGTTTGGAACACCCTGGGTGAAATTGAGTAAGGTGTGACATGGTTTGGAACATCCTGGGTGAAATTGAGTAAGGTGTGACATGGTTTGGGACACCCTGGTGAAATTGAGTAAGGTGTGATGCTGTTTGGAACACCCTGGGTGAAATTGAGTAAGGTGTGACATGGTTTGGAACACCCTGGGTGAAATTGAGTAAGGTGTGACATGGTTTGGAACACCCTGGTGAAATTGAGTAAGGTGTGATGCTGTTTGGAACACCCTGGTGAAATTGAGTAAGGTGTGATGCTGTTTGGAACACCCTGGTGAAATTGAGTAAGGTGTGATGCTGTTTGGAACACCCTGGTGAAATTGAGTAAGGTGTGATGCTGTTTGGAACACCCTGGTGAAATTGAGTAAGGTGTGATGCTGTTTGGAACACCCTGGTGAAATTGAGTAAGGTGTGACATGGTTTGGAACACCCTGGGTGAAATTGAGTAAGGTGTGACATGGTTTGGAACACCCTGGTGAAATTGAGTAAGGTGTGACACTGTTTGGAACACCCTGGTGAAATTGAGTAAGGTGTGACACTGTTTGGAACACCCTGGTGAAATTGAGTAAGGTGTGATGCTGTTTGGAACACCCTGGTGAAATTGAGTAAGGTGTGATGCTGTTTGGAACACCCTGGTGAAATTGAGTAAGGTGTGATGCTGTTTGGAACACCCTGGTGAAATTGAGTAAGGTGTGATGCTGTTTGGAACATCCTGGTGAAATTTAGTAAGGTGTGATGCTGTTTGGAACACCCTGGTGAAATTGAGTAAGGTGTGATGCTGTTTGGAACACCCTGGTGAAATTGAGTAAGGTGTGACATGGTTTGGAACACCCTGGTGAAATTGAGTAAGGTGTGACACTGTTTGGAACACCCTGGTGAAATTGAGTAAGGTGTGATGCTGATTGGAACACCCTGGTGAAATTGAGTAAGGTGTGATGCTGTTTGGAACACCCTGGTGAAATTGAGTAAGGTGTGATGCTGTTTGGAACACCCTGGGTGAAATTGAGTAAGGTGTGACATGGTTTGGAACATCCTGGGTGAAATTGAGTAAGGTGTGACATGGTTTGGGACACCCTGGTGAAATTGAGTAAGGTGTGATGCTGTTTGGAACACCCTGGTGAAATTGAGTAAGGTGTGATGCTGTTTGGAACACCCTGGGTGAAATTGAGTAAGGTGTGACATGGTTTGGAACACCCTGGGTGAAATTGAGTAAGGTGTGACATGGTTTGGAACACCCTGGTGAAATTGAGTAAGGTGTGACACTGTTTGGAACACCCTGGTGAAATTGAGTAAGGTGTGATGCTGTTTGGAACACCCTGGTGAAATTGAGTAAGGTGTGACATGGTTTGGAACATCCTGGGTGAAATTGAGTAAGGTGTGACATGGTTTGGGACACCCTGGTGAAATTGAGTAAGGTGTGATGCTGTTTGGAACACCCTGGTGAAATTGAGTAAGGTGTGATGCTGTTTGGAACACCCTGGTGAAATTGAGTAAGGTGTGACATGGTTTGGAACACCCTGGGTGAAATTGAGTAAGGTGTGACATGGTTTGGAACACCCTGGTGAAATTGAGTAAGGTGTGACACTGTTTGGAACACCCTGGTGAAATTGAGTAAGGTGTGACACTGTTTGGAACACCCTGGTGAAATTGAGTAAGGTGTGATGCTGTTTGGAACACCCTGGTGAAATTGAGTAAGGTGTAATGCTGTTTGGAACACCCTGGTGAAATTGAGTAAGGTGTGATGCTGTTTGGAACACTTTGGTGAAATTGAGTAAGGTGTGATGCTGTTTGGAACATCCTGGTGAAATTTAGTAAGGTGTGACATGGTTTGGAACACCCTGGTGAAATTGAGTAAGGTGTGACATGGTTTGGAACACCCTGGTGAAATTGAGTAAGGTGTGACATGGTTTGGAACACCCTGGTGAAATTGAGTAAGGTGTGACACTGTTTGGAACACCCTGGTGAAATTGAGTAAGGTGTGATGCTGTTTGGAACACCCTGGTGAAATTGAGTAAGGTGTGATGCTGTTTGGAACACCCTGGTGAAATTGAGTAAGGTGTGATGCTGTTTGGAACACCCTGGTGAAATTGAGTAAGGTGTGATGCTGTTTGGAACACCCTGGTGAAACTGAGTAAGGTGTGACATGGTTTGGAACACCCTGGGTGAAATTGAGTAAGGTGTGACATGGTTTGGAACACCCTGGTGAAATTGAGTAAGGTGTGACACTGTTTGGAACACCCTGGTGAAATTGAGTAAGGTGTGACACTGTTTGGAACACCCTGGTGAAATTGAGTAAGGTGTGACACTGTTTGGAACACCCTGGTGAAATTGAGTAAGGTGTGATGCTGTTTGGAACACCCTGGTGAAATTGAGTAAGGTGTGATGCTGTTTGGAACACCCTGGTGAAATTGAGTAAGGTGTGATGCTGTTTGGAACACCCTGGTGAAATTGAGTAAGGTGTGACGCTGTTTGGAACACCCTGGGTGAAATTGAGTAAGGTGTGATGCTGTTTGGAACACCCTGGTGAAATTGAGTAAGGTGTGATGCTGTTTGGAACACCCTGGTGAAATTGAGTAAGGTGTGATGCTGTTTGGAACACCCTGGTGAAATTGAGTAAGGTGTGATGCTGTTTGGAACACCCTGGTGAAATTGAGTAAGGTGTGACATGGTTTGGAACACCCTGGGTGAAATTGAGTAAGGTGTGACATGGTTTGGAACACCCTGGTGAAATTGAGTAAGGTGTGACACGGTTTGGAACACCCTGGTGAAATTGAGTAAGGTGTGACACTGTTTGGAACACCCTGGTGAAATTGAGTAAGGTGTGACACTGTTTGGAACACCCTGGTGAAATTGAGTAAGGTGTGATGCTGTTTGGAACACCCTGGTGAAATTGAGTAAGGTGTGATGCTGTTTGGAACACCCTGGTGAAATTGAGTAAGGTGTGATGCTGTTTGGAACACCCTGGTGAAATTGAGTAAGGTGTGACACTGTTTGGAACACCCTGGGTGAAATTGAGTAAGGTGTGATGCTGTTTGGAACACCCTGGTGAAATTGAGTAAGGTGTGATGCTGTTTGGAACACCCTGGTGAAATTGAGTAAGGTGTAATGCTGTTTGGAACACCCTGGGTGAAACTGAGTAAGGTGTGACATGGTTTGGAACACCCTGGTGAAATTGAGTAAGGTGTGACATGGTTTGGAACACCCTGGTGAAATTGAGTAAGGTGTGACACTGTTTGGAACACCCTGGTGAAATTGAGTAAGGTGTGACACTGTTTGGAACACCCTGGTGAAATTGAGTAAGGTGTGATGCTGTTTGGAACACCCTGGTGAAATTGAATAAGGTGTGATGCTGTTTGGAACACCCTGGTGAAATTGAGTAAGGTGTGATGCTGTTTGGAACACCCTGGTGAAATTGAGTAAGGTGTGATGCTGTTTGGAACACCCTGGTGAAATTGAGTAAGGTGTGACATGGTTTGGAACACCCTGGGTGAAACTGAGTAAGGTGTGACATGGTTTGGAACACCCTGGTGAAATTGAGTAAGGTGTGACATGGTTTGGAACACCCTGGTGAAATTGAGTAAGGTGTGACACTGTTTGGAACACCCTGGTGAAATTGAGTAAGGTGTGACACTGTTTGGAACACCCTGGTGAAATTGAGTAAGGTGTGATGCTGTTTGGAACACCCTGGTGAAATTGAATAAGGTGTGATGCTGTTTGGAACACCCTGGTGAAATTGAGTAAGGTGTGATGCTGTTTGGAACACCCTGGTGAAATTGAGTAAGGTGTGATGCTGTTTGGAACACCCTGGTGAAATTGAGTAAGGTGTGATGCTGTTTGGAACACCCTGGTGAAATTGAGTAAGGTGTGACATGGTTTGGAACACCCTGGGTGAAATTGAGTAAGGTGTGACACTGTTTGGAACACCCTGGTGAAATTGAGTAAGGTGTGACACTGTTTGGAACACCCTGGTGAAATTGAGTGAGGTGTGATGCTGTTCTCAACACAAAAATAGTTTGACTTTCAATTCATTCTGTATGATGAAGGAGCACATATTGAACAGTTCTTATGTGATTATCAGAAGTAGGTCATGGTGGCGCCCTCTAGTGACAACAATTAACAACTGTTGCATTTGCATCTCTCTCTCTAATGTAAAATATATATTCTGTATATGCTGCTACAGCGGGATGTGAACACGCTGCCTCAGCACCAACAGCGATCATGCTAAAGAGGAATTCTCAGTCCACTGGTTTGTATAGAGGGTTCTTAGGCCTTTACACGTCCTACACTGAGAGGGGTCCGATGGATGGATAGATATCAGTAAACAGAAAACCACAAAATGGATTCATATTTCATTTAGCTTAATTTACATTTTTTTTATAATTTGCTTCTCTCTCTTTTTCCCCCCTCATGTTTTTGGTTAGCTTCACCGGTACACATTCATTTGTAAAAATGAGGGGTCTGTATAATTTGTATACAATGACTGGGACATTGTTTTCTATTACAATTGATTGAAATATCACTGTGATTAACTGACCTCTGTAAATAATTATTACAATTGAGCAATTGTGTGCATTTTGGGGTTTAAGGGAGCCCAGGTGGTCGACACATCAGCTCTTTTGCTTTATTCTAAATACAGTTTTTTTTGTGTGCAATTGTGGAACACAGCTAAGTGTGTGATCATTTATTTTTTGAAACTTAAATTCATGACCTGCATTTGTGATGCCCACCTTATAGAATATTATCAAATGTGTGCGACATCCTTTCATGTATATGCTTATCTTAAAACCCTGAACATCCAAGAATATTAGGACTTAAGTGCGTGTGTGTGTCTGTATAGAGCTGCAGTATAGAGTAGCAGTGTGTGTGTCTGTATATAGCTGCAGTATAGAGTAGCAGTGTGTCTATGCATGTGTGTGTGTGTGTCTGTATAGAGCTGCAGTATAGAGTAGCAGTGTGTGTGTGTCTGTATAGAGCTGCAGTGTAGAGTAGCAGTGTGTCTATGCATGTGTGTGTGTGTGTCTGTATAGAGCTGCAGTATAGAGTAGCAGTGTGCATGTGTGTGTGTCTCTGTATAGAGCTGCAGTATAGAGTAGCAGTGTGTGTGTGTCTGTATAGAGCTGTAGTATAGAGTAGCAGTGTGTCTATGCATGTGTGTGTGTGTCTGTATAGAGCTGCAGTATAGAGTAGCAGTGTGCATGTGTGTGTGTGTCTGTATAGAGCTGCAGTATAGAGTAGCAGTGTGTCTGTGCATGTGTGTGTCTGTATAGAGCTGCAGTATAGAGTAGCAGTGTGTCTGTGCATGTGTGTGTGTCTGTATAGAGCAGCAGTACAGAGTAGCAGTGTGTCTGTCTGTATAGAGCAGCAGTCTAGAGTAGCAGTGTGTCTGTGCATGTGTGTGTGTCTGTATAGAGCAGCAGTATAGTGTAGCAGTGTGTGTGTCTGTATAGAGCTGCAGTATAGAGTAGCAGTGTGTGTGTCTGTATAGAGCAGCAGTATACAGTAGCAGTGTGTCTGTCTGTATAGAGCAGCAGTATAGAGTAGCAGTACAGAGTAGCAGTGTGTCTGTCTGTATAGAGCAGCAGTATAGAATAGCAGTGTGTCTGTCTGTATAGAGCAGCAGTATAGAGTAGCAGTGTGTCTGTCTGTATAGAGCAGCAGTATAGAGTAGCAGTGTGTCTGTCTGTATAGAGCAGCAGTATAGTGTAGCAGTGTGTGTGTCTGTATAGAGCAGCAGTATAGAGTAGCAGTGTGTCTGTCTGTATAAAGCAGCAGTATAGAGCAGCAGTGTGTCTGTCTGTATAGAGCAGCAGTATAGAGTAGCAGTGTGTCTGTCTGTATAGAGCAGCAGTATAGAGTAGCAGTGTGTCTGTCTGTATAGAGCAGCAGTATAGTGTAGCAGTGTGTGTGTCTGTATAGAGCAGCAGTATAGAGTAGCAGTGTGCATGTGTGTGAGTGTCTGTATAGAGCAGCAGTTCAGCAGCATTGTCTGCCCAGATTTTTTTTTCTCACAATTATAGTTTTTATAGTAAACATGTACTATAGTAAATCTATTTTATAAATGCTGAGTTTATGTACACCATATGTTTATGTCATCATTACTATAAAATAGTTTTCTTAATATTATTGTAGGGAAACTACAGAAATCATAGTACAAGTATAGTCCATATACAAATGCTGTAAACAAAACCCCTGTCGTTGTTTAAAAACACTTCAAGTGTCTGTATGTCTGTGTGTTTGTCAGTGTGTGTCGGAGATGCCAAGGGTTGACTATCCCAAAGACTGAGACTTCCAGCCCCAAAGAGTGAGGTTTCTAGGCCAAAGAGTGAGACTTTCCAGCTGGTGTGCTGTGTCCTTGCTTAAGGCAGAGCCTCTCATCTCTGGTCCTTTGGGACACCCAACGGTCCATTTTTTTTAAATCCAACTAGCACTTAACCCCTCGGGTGGGCTGGACCGAGTGCGTCATGTTGGTGGTCGTCTTCAAATTGAAAGGGAACTTGCATTGGAGAAAGCAAGCGGACGAACGCAGAGTTTTCACTGTGGATTACGAACGTTGTAAGAACTAATTACAAAATATATTCAAGGTAAGAGCATTATCTGAAATGATTCTAAACGTGTACAACACTAGCTAGAAATAACTTATTATTGAATAGCTTGTTAGTCAACTTTAATTATAAAAGCCGTCTCCTAAAAGTGCAGCGCAGTGCAATGAAGCAAAATGAAAGCACTGAAAAGAAAAAAGGAAAGCACGGTAAAGGGCAGTTTCAGAATCGTGTCGAACTCAATTCAAACACAACATTTGTGATTAAAGACAAGTCGCCTAGTACTATTATAAACGGAGCAGCGGGTCAGAAGCTGAGGACCCCCTGATGTTTAGTCCAGTGCGAATAGTAGGCTATTTCTTTAGTCTAAAATGTTGTTTTTGAATTGAGTTCGACACGACTCTGCAGCACGGCAGTTTAATAAAGTACTGATACATTTTATAAAAGCTTAAGGAAGCACTGCAAATCGCAGGGAGGTATTGTAAAGCATAAAAAACGGGGGGAACATCCACAGTAAAGCTGTGCAGAGGTCTACGCGCGTCTGTCATGTTAGGATCCACTACCTTAGACATGAAAATAGGGGAGACACGTTTTTCAAAGATGTTTTCTTTTTCTTTTTTATTATTTATTTATTTTTTATAGGTCGGCGGCTAACTGTTAATTTGAAGTACAAGGGTAACTCGCTTCGAATATAATTGAACACACCTCGCTGTCAAGCTGGACTAAATCAAATTGAATTATAATAAGCTAAAGTTGTATCACTAACGAAGTAAAATCACTGTATAAGGTACGTTTTATTTATTATTTAATGGACTCGTATTGATTATTTTAAACTAATGCTCATTTGAATATCATCCGATATGTTTAATACAATGTAATAATATTAAAGAAATCCGACCATTATTTTTTGGTTGTAATATTAAAGAGAGGCAGTTCTGTAGCCTGTTTTATTTTACGATATGTTGGTAAACACTAGACAGACTTTTGCTCTTAGTGTGGAATACTGCGAAATAACTGTGTTTCTGCCAAATGTGTGTTGCAACGTGCATTCCTCTCGGAGAATAGGTATTGCTGTTGCGCTGGATTCTAAATACATCTTGAAATAACTGTGTTTCTGCCAAATGTTGCAACGTGCATTCCTCTCGGGGAATAGGTATTGCTGTTGCGCTGGATTCTAATACATCTTGTTGGTTATTAAGGGTAGCATTGTGGAATAGTGATTAGGGCTCTGGTCTCCTGACCGGAGTGTCTTGTGAGGGTTCAATCCTAAGTGGGCACACACTGGTGCTGTACCTTTGAGCAAGCAAGCAAGTATATTGGCCAGAAATTGTATGTAAAATAACTAAGTGATAGTCGTCTTGAATAAAACCGACAGCCAAATAAATAAACACATTGTAAATTGTTATATTGGACATAACGGCCTTGGAAATCGCATTGAACTTTCAATGTCTAATTTATATAGGATGTGTGTTGTTTAAAGGGCATTGAACTTACTGTTAGTCATCCCAGGTCGTTGAGTTCTTATCTCGACTCCTTACTTAGCCATGAACATGACTAGTTTTAGTTCCAAAAACGAACAAGCTCTGTATCGTTGTGTTATGACAGGATATTCTTCCTGCTGGAAATCTGCGCGGTTTTCCGGCTCCAGCCTGGAACAGAACTGGTGTTTGAAGAAGAATAAGTCACCACTAAATAATTATAAACAAACTGACAGTTATAATGACGCTGATATCTTTGCTTAATTGCCACATCTAAAAATAAGTTCTACTTTTTTATAATTTCGTAGGTGCTGTGTTTCTTAAGTTAATCATGCTGTTATCATGTAACATAATTTACACAGAAGAGAAAAAGAAATACATGGCAGAATTAATTCAATTTTAAAGGACCTTGTTTTTTACTATGGAGAATAATATCAAACTTGTTTGAGAAATGAACTGCTCACAGGTGATAAATACTATGAGTTCAAAAGATGTGGATCAGACTCGCTTGTTATTGCTGCCAGTTTGTTTGTGATTTGAAGCCGGGTTGAAAACAGCACGCAGAATTCCAGAAGGAGTAAGATACCTCAGGGTTTCCCAATCCTGCTTCTGGGGGACCCCTGCCTGCCCTGCTGGGTTTTGTTCCAACTGAGCTCTCAATTACCACATTTAACTAATAATTTGGCTAAATCTGAACTCTTAACAGATGGACACTGTGAAGAAATTATTTAACAGATGTAGATTTTAAGTTAAATATAAAATGGTATAACAAGGAACTTGAAATCTCCAACTTCTTATAAGCTACACAATTTAAAAAGTCAAAGCAGGCAAATGATTAGTTCAATTGAGGGTTCAATGAAGTATTTGCACAGGGCAGACGGGCCGCGGTCCTGCAGGACCAGCATTGGGAAACCCTGATATATCTTACAGCAAACAAGAGAGCACCTCTAGCCAGTCACAATCAAGCCCATTGTTTCAACCCATCCCAGTGAGAGTGTACCGGGACTGTATGTCTGACACATTAACCAATTGAATGGAAGCTTCCCTTTAACTTGCATTTATTTTTCTTTAAAAATTATAGGTTTCGTGGACATGGACTTGCTAAAACAGTTTTTGCCGGGATCAACAAAGGCTGATCATAGTAAGTTATATCTCTTTAATATTTAATTTAAGAAATAATATATCTACACTCAAATTCAACAGTGTACCATGGTCCTATTTCTTTTACAATTGTAGTGCTATCCTGTACTGTACATAGCACCACCATGGGAATTCCATGGGACTTTATTTGATTTCTAATTGAAGTATCACAATGGTGGTGTCAACAATCTAATCCAAAACTGTACCATCACGGTCCTATTTCTTTTACCATGGTAGTACTGTCCTGTACCATCAATGTACCATGCATTGCAGTGCCATACATTATATAGCACCACCATGGGAATCCTATGGGACTATTTGATTTCTAATTGAAGTATCTCTAATGTAATCCAATACTGTACCAAAAATAAATATTGATTGAAATTTTATTAATTTTGATTTTTTTTTTTAATTATACAGGTAGCTCAGAAAAGCAGTTTGAAGAACTGAAACAAGGTAAATTCATCAGATTGATAGAGAGTTTATTAAATTACAATCCGATTTTGTCCTGGACCAAAACGAAACTTTGACAACCCACTAACTGCACTTATTTCTGAAATGGAAATTTTTACAACAAAATCTTAATTTACAAAACTTTCCTTTCTCTGTTTTCCAGAAAATTATGAACTTAAGAAGGAAATTGGCAAGTTGAATTCATATATACAGTGTGTATATATATATGTGTGTGTGTGTGTGTGTCAATCCTGCTGGAATTCGGCACTGCGCTGTTTTCATCGCGGCTCCAGCCTGGAATTGACCTGGTGTTTGAAGAAGAAGAAGTTGCCTCTAAATAATCAGCAACACGTTGCAGAAATAACAAGCGAACAAGTCCGATATGTTTGCTTAATTACCACATCTGAATAAAAAAGTAACCTTGTTTATGGTTTGGTAGGGGCTGTTTTTTCAGTTAGTCACATTGTTATCAAGTGACATTATGATGTACACACACGAGAGAGAAATACTGTACATGACAGAATTAATTCAATGTTACCACTGTTTTGTTACTATGGAGAGTAATACTAACAAACTTGTTAGAGAAATGAACTGCTCACACAGGTGATAAATACTAGTATAAGTTCGAAAGATGTCGCAGATATCAGACTTGTGTTATTTCTACCAATTTGTTGCTGATTATTTAGCGGCGACTTCTGCTGCTTCTGCTTCTGCTTCTGCTTCTTCTTCTTCTTCTTCTTCTTCTTCTTCTTCTTCTTCTTCTTCTCCTTCTTCTTCTTCTTCTTCTGCTGCTTCTGCTTCTGCTTCTTCTTCTTCTTCTTCTTCTGCTGCTTCTGCTTCTGCTTCTTCTTCTTCTTCTTCTTCTGCTTCTTCTTCTTCTTCTTCTGCTGCTTCTGCTTCTGCTTCTGCTTCTTCTTCTTCTTCTTCTTCTTCTTCTTCTTCTTCTTCTTCTTCTTCTTCTTCTTCTTCCTCTTCCTCTTCCTCCTCCACCAGGTCTGTTCCACACTGGAGCCACACTGAAAACAGAACGCAGTGCAGAATTCCAGCAGGAGTAATGTGTGTGTATTGTGGTAATGTTATACATGCCAAATATAAATGTATAAACTAAACATTTCAAGTGTTTTTCAGAAAGTTTAGAAAAGGAGAATGCAGCACTGAAACAAGGTGAGAGATGAAGACAGAGAAACGCACTTAAGCTTGAGTCTTCTGAAACGTGCTTCAAGCTGTCAAGCCAACCTCTTGTTTTTTCACACTGCAACCCCACAGCTAAGTCACCAGACCTGTTGTGTCAGAGGACAACACAGATCAGGTGACAGTGCAGCCAGCTCACAGGCCAACCACAGGAGTCACTGGTGCGCAGTGGTGAGACGAGGATTAACGAGCCTACTAGATCCCTCCCCACCCAGGCGTCTCAAGCTCGGACAATTGTGCACCACCCCCTGGGAAACCTCTGGGAACTCTGTGGGAATCCCTGGGATCTCCCGACCACAGCCAGCGATGGCATAGCGCTGGATTCGAACCAGCGAGCTCCTTTATGGCTATAGGGCTCATCCTGAACAGAAAAAGAAAAAAAAAACATTTTCTTAACAAGCTTAGACCTAGACCAAATCAAAACTTTGAATCCCCCTGCTAATTGCAAATTAATAGAAGTGGGTTCCCTCTGGGGTAGAAGGAATCTGACAAACCAAAAAAGATGCTAGCATCATCATTATCATCAGGACCAGGTTTTTAATTTGCAATTAGTGGGTGGGTCAAAGTTTTTATTTAGTCTAATTTACAAAATTTTCTATTTTTATATTTCAGAACACGATCAACTGGTAGAACTGAAACAAGGTGAGTTCATACACCTTTTATACATTTCAAACATATTTTATAAATCAAATTTCAAAAATGTTTATAACATTGAAGATTATATAAATCCATTGAAAGTAATAGTGAAAAAAAAACTGAAATGAAATTCAATATGAAAAATTAATAGTTTCTAAGTGTCATGACTTTTCTGTCTACTGTCATGACTTATTTAAGGTGGTACAGCTGGATTACAATTTTTGGTTTGTTTAATTGAACAATTCCTGTTTTGAAACTTCACGTTGTTGTTGTTTGATTATTTTTGTATATTTTTTTACATTTGTATTCAAACATAAACTAAACATAAATCTAAAATTTGAATCCAGTCACTATTCCACCTTAAATAAGTCATGACAGTAGTCAAGTAAGTCATGACATTTTTCCAGCATGTAAACCAAGCCAGTGACATAGTTTCCATGTGTTTTCTAATTGTATATCAGCCAAGTGATACATTTGTGGTTGTTATGGTGTCCAATCATTACTCAGAAAATCAAATTCCAAATGTCTTTATAAAATCAAACTGCAATCACTCCTTTTCTAATAATAACCTATTCTCTTCCAATAATTGTATATTTTTCTGTGTTTCTTTTCTAGTTCATGATCAATTTCTAAAGAAATTTAGTCCCGGTAAGTACATCAAGATTTTTTATTTTAATCATATGCCTTGATTTATTACTGTACTACAAGAAAAAATAAAAACCTATTTAATATAGATTTCTTTTCCAGGTTAAATGATTGCCCATGTTCCACAGAACACTACAAATAAAGTATAAAATATACGTAGGATGTATTTCATGGTTTTGTGGATTAAGTGCTATATTTTAACATACTATAATACTGTACATAATTATATGATTCTGAAAATGCCTCTTGGTTTTTGTTCCAAATGAGTTCTAAATTAAGTAAACAGAATTCATTACAAAATTTGCTTAAATTAGATTTAAATTGTTTAGCTTCTAAAAAGTTTTAGGTTCCTTATTATTTATTTCTTAGCAGGCGCCTCCCTTATCCAGGGCGACTTACAATTATCACATTATTATTTTTTACATACAATTACCCATGTATACAGTTGTGTTTTTACTGGAGCAATCTAGGAGGTAAATTACCTGCCTGCTTGCTCAAGGGTTTAACTGGCTAGATATCTGTCTGTCTGTCAGTCTAGGAGGTAAAGTACCTTGCTTGCTCAAGGGTTGAACTAGCTACCTGTCTGTCTATTAATCTAGGAGGTAAGATACATGCCTGCTTGCTCAAGGGTACAGCAGCAGTGTGTGTGTGTGTGTGTGTGTGTGTGTGTGTGTGTGTGTGTGTGTGTCAGTACCCAATTATTTTAAAAACAATTAAAAAGCTCAGAATAGGTAAATTGTTAGTTTAATTAAGAGTGTTGCTGGAACAAAAAACAGCGGGGATTAAACACTGATTTTAGACGTCTATCTCCCGTAGATTGAGCTTGTCTTTATTATTCATTTCTTTGTCTGTTTCTTTGCAGGCGGTTTTTGCAACACTTGTTTCAGAGAGAAGATGGTTTTGCTTGGGTTCAGTCCTTTATTAATTGCTTCGCTGATCATCAACTTTGTGTCTTCAAGTAAGAACTGGATAGGGTTATTATTGTTATTTGTTTATGTAGCAGACGCCTTTATCCAAGGCAACTTACAGAGACTAGGGTGTGTGAACTATGCATCAGCTGCAGAGTCACTCACAATTACATCTCACCTGAAAGATGGAGCACAAGGAGGTGAAGTGACTTGCTCAGGGTCACACAATGAGTCAGTGGCTCAGGTGGGATTTGAACCGGGGACCTCCTGGTTACAAGCCCTTTTCTTTAACCACTGGACCGCACAGCCTCCTTGTCTTGTACTAGCAGTGCTGAGACAAGGTCTCAAAAACAATTGGATATTCCAAATTGGGAGAAAATGGGGGTGAAAAATAATTGCTGATTCCAAATTTTAAAAAATTGTATATTTGAATGGCAATTTTTGGCTCTGAAATTATTCCTTGACAGTGTCCAGTCACACAGGAATTGACTATTAATGTATGTGTTTATTTGTTCACAGGAAGCTTGATCAAAAATGTTTCCATGAAGAGTATTGTGGGTGTTTCAGTCATCAGCAACTACATGTGCTGTTGTGAACCCAGAATAGGTATACATTCTTTATTGAAGTCAATCACTAGTATGCTTTTCAAAGGGGGTTCCTTTATAACTGCTAACAGAACTAAATTTCCCCATCCGGCTCCTGCTCTTGTAAATCTATGATGAGGGGTAATAGGAAATGCATCTCTGAAGTTCTCTTGAAGGGTACATGTGAAGACATCTTGGAAACAGAGCACAGCAGACTGCAATTTAATAGTTTAAAAAAAGTGGCCAGGATGTCAATAAAAAAAAAAAAAAATACACGCACCTTAAAGAGTTGTAGTACCAACATATGGGAACATGTAACACACACATTTTATTTTAGGAAACATAGAAAATACACTTAAAATAAAGATCATTACGGGGCTCCCGAGTGGCACATCCAGTAAAGGTGCTCCACGTGAGTGCAGGATGCGCTCTATAGTCTGCAAGTCGCGAGTTCGAATCCAGGCTATTCCTTTGCCGATCAAGGACGGGAACTCCCAGGGGGCGGCGCACAATTGACCGAGCGTCGTCCGGGGGGAGGGGGAGGGAGGGAGGGTTAGGTCGGTCAGGGTGTCCTCGGCTCACCGCGCACCAGCGACCCCTGTAGTCTGGCCATGCGCCTGCGGGCTTGCCTGTAAGCTGCCCGAGAGCTGCGTTGTCCTCCGACGCTGTAGCTCTTGGGTGGCTGCATGGTGAGTCCTCAGTGTGAAAAAAGCGGTCGGCTTGACGGCACACGCTTCGGAGGACAGCGTGTGTTCATCTTCACCCTCCCGAGTCAGCACAGGGGTGTTAGCGGTGAGCCGACAGTAATAAAATAATTGGCCATTCCAAATTGGGAGAAAATAATAAAAAAAAATAATTGGCAACGACTAAATAATAATATAGAAAAAAAAATAATAAAGATCATTACTTTTATTCCAACTAGGTTAGTTCACAAAGCTCTGTTTCTTCTTCTAAAACCTGACAAACTAAAACAAATTGAGTTCATACACATTTTATACATTTCAAACATCTTTTATAAATAATGTTATAGCTCGCAATTAAAACAGTTTTCTAATAAAGAAAGCCACACGTCTTCTGTTCCAATAATGAACGTGTGTTTTTTCATTGTGTTTCTTTTGTAGATCATGCTGAAATTCTGAAGAAGTTAAGTAAGAATTATTTTTTCATTTTCTTGTGTTTACTGTAAGTCCAGAAATATTTGTGGCCAAAATATTTGGCACAGAAGATTTATTTCGCTCAACAAATGTCGGCCATGACTTGCTGTTGCCCTGAATTTTGTATCCTGAGCCAACAACATTTGGTTTTATTTTTGACATACGCGAAAATTGCATAATAAAAGGCTTTCTGGATTTCCAGTATTTTCTAGGTACTAGTAGGAATTGTAAAATAAATATCTTAAATGTTCTCAGTGAAAGCCCTGATGAAGACTTCAAATGGAATTGCTTGTCACTGAATTCATTTAGTTTATGGCTGGGGGAGTCAATTTGGGATGCGTGTGCGTGTGTGTGCGCATGTGTGTTTATGCATGCGTGTGTTTGTGCATGCATGTGTCCGCGTGTGTGTGTGTGTGTGTGTTACTGTACATGTTCCCATATGTTGCTAAAACTGTTTACAAGGTGTGTGTATTGTTTTTATTTTATTTTTTTCTTGACATCCTAACACTTTTTTACACTATTAAATTGCAGTCTGCACAGTGCTCAAGACAGCTTCACATGCACCCTTCAGAAAAACTTCAGAACTACATTTCCTACCACCCCCATGCATCGTACATACATGAGCAGGAGGATGATGGGAAATGTTCTTCTGAAGGGTACATGTGAAGCCATTTTGGAAACACACCACATGCACAAAAAATAAAAAAATGTGTTCCCCTTTTAAACGACCTGTTTTTTGGCTGTGTTCTTATTGCAGCATCTTCTAGTCTGCGTATGATACTGCAGCTGCAGTTCTGCATGCTGTTTTCAACCCGGCTCCAGCCTGGAATGGACCTGGTGGTGCAAAATCAGCAACATATTGGCAGTAGTAATAACACATGACTCGGATATCTTTGCTTAATTGCCACATCTTATTAAAAAAAAATACCTTAAAGAATAAGTCATTTTGTATGATTTGGTAGGGGCTGTGTTTTTTCAGTTAGTCAATTGTTATCAAGTAACATGATGATGTACAAAGAAGAGGAAGAAATACTGTACGTGACAGAATGAATTCAATGTTACCACTATTTTGTTACTATGGAGAGTAATACTAACAAACTTGTTAGAGAAATGAACTGCTCACAGGTGATTAAACACCAGTATATAACTTCAAAAGAAGATGTGTCAATTAAGGGAAGATATCAAACTTGTTCGCTTGTTATAACTGCCAGTGTGTTGCTTTTTCTTCTTCTTCTTCTTCTTCTTCTTCTTCTTCTTCTTCCACCAGGTCAGCTCCAGGCTGGAGCTGTGCTGAAAACCACATGCAGAAGTACAATTAGAATGTCAGTTTCCCCTTCTATACTCTCACAACTTGTAACATGTCATTTTCTTTCTTTAGATGTAGTGGGATATGTTACAAATGGAGGTAAATACAGTAAATCTCTTTGAATGCATTTTTATTATTGAGAATATGCTGATTTTGAGTTGCGAATCCATCCCTGTTTTTGTCTCTTTCAGTATGGCAACAGATTTGTAAAGCCAAAAGTAAGTTTAAATGTACTGCTTCCATGTTTACTGCATTCTTATGATTATAGAATCTATTAGTATATTGTGCAACGCCATTAAGGTTGATATAATTCATATATGCACATTATATAGAGCAGGGTATCCCATTCCTGGTTCTGGGGGATCCTTGCCTGCCCTGCTGGTTTTTGTTCCAACTGAGCTCTCAATTACTTAACTGAACCCTCAATTGAACTAATACTTTGCTTAATTTTACTTTAAATTGTGTAGCTTATAAAAAAGTTGGAGATTTTAAGTTCCTAATATTTCATATTTAACTTGAAATCTCCATCTGTTTTTAAATAATTTAAGAGTTCAGATTGAGGTAAATTATTAGTTAAATGAGGTAACTGAGAGCTCAGTTGGAACAAAAACCAGCAGAGCAGGCAGGGGTCCCCCAGGACCAGGATTGGGAAACCTGCATTTCAATCTGGTTGCTTCAGTCTAATTATTGCCCAATTCAGCTTGTGTGTGCTTGCGTGTGTGTGTGTGTCAGTGTGTATGTCAGTGTGTGTGTCAGTGTGTGTGTGTGTGTGTGTGTGTGTGTGTGTGTTTTCATAGGTTGCTACAACTGTTTAAATAAGGTGTGCATGTTTTTATTATTATTTTGTAAATCTTGACCACATTTTTACACTATTAAATTACATTCTACAGTGCTACTGTTTCCAAGATGGCTTCAAATGTACTCTTCAGAAGAATTTTAGAACTACACTTCCCATCATCACTCCCATCATAGATACATGAGCAGGAGGATGATAGGAAATGTTCTTCTGATGGGTACATTTTGAAGCCATCTTGGAAACAGAGCACTGTGTAGACTGCAATTTAATAGTGTTAAAAAGTGGTCAGGATGTCAAAAAAAACTATGCACACCTTATTTAAACAGTTGTAGCAACATATGGGAACATGTAACACACACACACACCCTGAGTTCCCCTTTAATGCTTAACTATTGAGTAGTATATAGATAAATATAGAGTAGTAAGTAGTTGTTTTAATTCATTCCAAAAGCTAAACAGTTCCCTATGGTTTAATTTTCTATCCTAAGAAATATATTCGGGGTTGAGAACCACTGACTTTAAACATACTACTGAAGCCTCTTAATGAGGTAATTGACTCGATTACTGGGCTTAATTAGTCAGAATTACCATTTGTTCCAGGTATTTAGCAAGTGATGATTTAACGATACCTACAAGAACTGCAGGATTGAGGCTCTCCTGGACCAGGGTCGGCCATTTCTGGTTCTACTTGATAAAAGAAGGCTTCTTATTTGTTCCTTCTCATCAGCTGAAGTGACCCTGAATCCTGACACAGCCGGCCCAGGACTTGCAGTCAATGTAGATGAATCACTGGTGAAATTCACAGGGGAGAGAGAAGCAGAGTGGCCCAGTGTGCTGGGCAGGGAGGTGTTCACCTCAGGGAGACACTACTGGGAGGTGGAGGTGGGAGAGAAGGGCTACTGGGCTGTGGGAGTCTCCACACACCCTGGAGAGAAGATCATACCTGAGAAACCAGAGGAGGGCTACTGGCTTGTGAGACTGTCAGCTAGAGGGAGGAAGTATGAAGCAGTGGGCAAGAGCCTGGTCACTCACCCTCCTCCATCCCAACAAGAGAGCCAGTCCCCTCTCCCTCTCACACTGGAACACAAGCTCTATAATGTGGGGATGTATCTGAACTATTGGAAAGGGGAATTGTCATTTTACAACATCTATGATGCTGACAATAGATATGCAATGCATACTTTTAAATACAACTTCCCTGAGGTGGTTTACCCCGTCTTCAGCCCAGGCTGTCACGATAAAGCACCTTTGAAAATCACCAGGTTTGATTCAACATCAAACTCTCCATTCAGAATTACAATTTAGCATTGCAATATCTACAGCATTGCTTTATCTACAGCATCACAATAGAGCATTGCTATATGTACAGCATCATAATACTGCATTGCTATATCTACAACATTGCTTTATCTACAGCATCACAATACAGCATTGCTATATGTACAGCATCATAATACTGCATTGCAATATCTACAGCATTGCTTTATCTACAGCATCACAATACAGCATTGCTATATGTACAGCATCATAATACTGCATTGCTATATCTACAGCATTGCTTTATCTACAGCATCACAATACAGCATTGCTATATGTACAGCATCATAATACTGCATTGCTATATCTACAACATTGCTTTATCTACAGCATCACAATACAGCATTGCTATATGTACAGCATCATAATACTGCATTGCTATATCTACAACATTGCTTTATCTACAGCATCACAATACAGCATTGCTATATGTACAGCATCATAATACTGCATTGCTATATCTACAACATTGCTTTATCTACAGCATCACAATACAGCATTGCTATATGTACAGCATCATAATACTGCATTGCTATATCTACAGCATTGCTTTATCTACAGCATCACAATACAGCATTGCTATATGTACAGCATCACAATACTGCATTGCTATATCTACAACATTGCTTTATCTACAGCATCACAATACAGCATTGCTATATGTACAGCATCATAATACTGCATTGCTATATCTACAACATTGCTTTATCTACAGCATCACAATACAGCATTGCTATATGTACAGCATCATAATACTGCATTGCTATATCTACAACATTGCTTTATCTACAGCATCACAATACAGCATTGCTATATGTACAGCATCATAATACTGCATTGCTATATCTACAACATTGCTTTATCTACAGCATCACAATACAGCATTGCTATATGTACAACATTGCTTTATCTACAGCATCACAATACAGCATTGCTATATCTACAACATTGCTTTATCTACAGCATCACAATACAGCATTGCTATATGTACAACATTGCTTTATCTACAGCATCACAATACAGCATTGCTATATCTACAACATTGCTTTATCTACAGCATCACAATACAGCATTGCTATATGTACAGCATCATAATACTGCATTGCTATATCTACAACATTGCTTTATCTACAGCATCACAATACAGCATTGCTATATGTACAGCATCATAATACTGCATTGCTATATCTACAGCATTGCTTTATCTACAGCATCACAATACAGCATTGCTATATGTACAGCATCATAATACTGCATTGCTATATCTACAACATTGCTTTATCTACACGTTAAGTTTGAAAAGCTGACGCCTCGCTAAGTGGTAGGCGTTTCAGGCAGTTGGATATAAACAAGTGCAGAGGCTGATACATGATTTTTTCCAGTGTTTCTTTCTTTTTTTGACAACACGTACAGTATGTGATAAGTTAACCCTATATTATTCGTGTGTGTGTGTGTGTGTGTATATAATTTGTAAAGCTTATGAGGCAATTTTGTAGTTACAATTATGAACTCTGGGTAATGTATCCTTGTCATTTTCAAAAGCGCTCTGTGCATGCATCATTCAATTAGAGCTAACATCTGTCTGTACCTCGAGGACTATATAAAGAAGGATAGGACAGTGATGTCACAAGTGGGCGGAGTTAGTAAACAATGGCGCCATTTCTGGAGCCCGTAAGAGCGCGTTAGTTACTCGCAATGCTTTTAACCTGTACGCATTGCGTGCCCTTGCTAAATGATTCTTGACATATTGCAGGTTTAAAACTGAACCAGTAGACAGACAGTCACTTTATATCAACAATATGTTTCATTGTTAATAAAAATAATAGTGGGATATATCATCCTGGCGCTGCAGCACAGCATCGCCAACCAACTGCAGTGCATACAGAACTGAGTGGGATCCCCAAAAGACACCTGTGACACAGTACTGAACTGCATCATGGGAGTGACTGTCCTATTCTATATATAAAGCAGCACAGCAAGTGTGCAGACACGAAGAAGAAAAACGTATGGTTTCAATACTGTATTTTAGAATTGAATTATTATTTGTACAAGTACTGTTTAAATACTCTATATGCAAATGCATGTAATACAAACACACATTAATAATATATATGCAGTATATGAATAAAAATTGAGGTCACTTCTACGTTGGGTAAATTAACGACCCTGTTGTATGAAATATTTTTTTGCATGTATTTTCATTCTGTGGTAAGAAATAAATAAATAAATGAAAACACTATTTGAAAGGCTCTCACAAGCGCGCGTGTTTCTGTGAAGTCTAAAGCACTGTTCACACGGGATTTAATCACCAGATTGCCAGCGGTTCTGGAATTGTTCTTCATGTCATCAGTGAAATGTAGTCCCATGTAAATTGTCCACTTCGTTTTACCCCAGATGTTTTTCCAGCGGTCCTCCACTTGTTTTACGGGGCATCGGGACCTCCTGTATATAAAATTTCAAACTCGTGCACTGTCGTGTGTATTTTTAGTCCTGTGCGAATCGACCCTGTCAGTTCTGTTCTGTCGAATTATTAATAAGAGCATTCCCAGATTATTCACCTCAACGCTTTAGAGGAGACTGAAAATAGTAGAGTATGACAAGTCAAATGATCATCTAGGAGATATCTTCAAATGATTTCAGATATCTTGAAATATACTTTTAAATAAGATGTCTGTAATGTCTCAATGATTTTTAGATATCTAATTTATTTCAAGATATCTAAATAAATTATAGATATCTTTAAAACTATCTTATTTAGATATCTCAAAATGATTTACAGATATATATATATATATATATATATATATATATATATATATATATATATATATATATATATATATATATATATATATATATATTATTAGATATCTAACTGAATTATATATATATATATATATATATATATATATATATATATATATATAATTCAGTTAGATATCTAATTTAGTTAAATATATCTGTAATTCAGTTAGATATATCTAATTCAGTTCAAGATATCTTGAAATGCATTTAGCTATCTCTAACTGATAATTTGGATTGCCATAGTAATAAAAATGAATGTTTTCAGATGTATCTAACTGCACTGCTAAGTTAGTGCAGTTTTATTTATTTATGTATTCATTTTTAATGTGAATTTTGTGCACGTGGTCTGTCCATGTGATCTGTGATATGTTAATTAAAGAAATATAATACACATGCATAACTAGTATTAGAGGAGCAGATATGCTCAATATTATGGTGACTCATGCACTTTATCCTAAAAGCATGATATTGTGGATATTTCCAGTATTAGATGATCCAACACACAATGTTTGATGTAGATGAAATTGAGCAGTGCAATTCCCATGACTGCCAATCAGTACAGGGGCAAAGAGAATGATACGATGGGGTGCACTGATCATGAAGCTCAAAGCATGAGGGCCATCCACAAACTAAGAAGTCACATGACCACAATGGGGGCCATCTTGGATCTCTGGTCAAGTGAAGCATACAGATTAATTTTGCACTGAAAAATGGAGCCATACGAAATGGTTTGATACATTATCAGTTATTATGTTCTTACAGTGGATTTACTACACCACAAAATCCCCTCACAGGGATGTTTAAATATACAATACCAGATTTGTGAGCAAGTGTGGCAGACTGAAGGGAATTTGCACCATCCATAGATTCAGCTTCAGAGGGGTTTCTCTGAAAGGCTTTTAGATTCAACTCCGTTTCTGTATATTTTCTCTCCAACTCTTGGATTTAAAATAAAAATAAAAAAGCACATCCTGAATATTGACTATTTCACCTAGAAATAAGAAATCCTACAATTATAATTTTAGTAAAGCGTAAAGTTACACAGCGTCAGCTCATGACCTTTTTATAGGCGAGGCACACAGTAACGGAAGGCTGCAGACAGGTTTAAGTTACAGAAAAGCAGTATTATCCATAGCAGAAATGCCAGTCAAACATGTAAACACTGATATTTGTATATTGCAACAATCTGAGCCCTTCACTATACATGTGTTAATACTGTATGTACAGAACACTGGTCTGCCTAACTGCACTTAAACTGGCTCTGCTAAACTGCAAATTAGAGTCATGAATAAAACTAAGTAGTCAGCATGGTGAACTGCTCATCAATCTTTGCTCCAGCTTTGTCTCAGCATCACACTTTTACTGAGCTCCCAAACACAGCCTTAAAGGATATCTATCCCAGGCAATGCGAAAGAGCAAAAGAAATGTCTTCACAATGGACACTGACTAGGGATGTGCTTTTAGTACATTTCTACGAATGTTTAAATGCTATGCAGTATCAGCATTTAAACCATATCCACACACACACTCTTTATAATATCATTCTGATGTATATCCACAGCCCTGGTTTGCATTTCCCAAGCAAAGAAACCCTAAATAAGCAAATACCGGTTTAACATCGCAAAGGACTTAAACTAGTAAGCTATGTTTATATATAACTGTGACAAGCTGGCTCCAGTGGTTACGTCAGACCAGAAAGGAGTACACAGACAGACGGTGGTGATCAAACTGAGTCGCGGCAGCACTCAGTGTT
The DNA here is from genome assembly GCF_902713425.1 of Acipenser ruthenus. Taxonomy (NCBI): domain Eukaryota; kingdom Metazoa; phylum Chordata; class Actinopteri; order Acipenseriformes; family Acipenseridae; genus Acipenser; species Acipenser ruthenus. The sequence goes on from NW_026707313.1 coordinate 279,727, forward strand.
TTAATAAACAAATAAATAAAAGGTTGAACAAAACAGAACACGGCACTTTAAGCCAAAATAAATAGACGAACAAAACGATAAAACAGACAAACAAACACGGTGAGTCAAAGAAACTTTACTTTTCTTTCCTTTTTCTCCTTCCTCACTCCCGTTCTCCACTCACCGAACACACAACCCCGAGTGAGTTAAACGTGCATCTATTTATACAATTGTGCTGGGATTCAATTACCAATTAATTATTCACTTGGATCCCAGCACGTGAACTAATCTGTGTACTCCCGTGCTCACATATTAACTACTTTAAATGCAATCCCCGTGCCTAAATACAATTAAACATTTTAAATACTCATGCTTATTACCCACATTATATCCTGTGTACCAACTACAATACACCAACATTAACACACACAACATACAACATATAACACAAAAATACACACAGGAGCGGGGCACATTGCCACAATAACAGACCATTATTTTTTAGCCGATTTGAAAAAGAAAAAAAATCATCATTCCAGATGTTCCACAATGTTCCTTTGTTTACAGATACCATTTTTCAAAAAGAAAAATATAACCAACATCAGGAAAAACACCAGTCATTAAATCTTTATCATGTGGGCTGGATACCACGCCACACCGATCACAGCATGAACAGAGTGCGCCACCGAAGCGCCAGATCAACCAAGGATCAAACCCACCCCACTGTCCATCATTCTGTTGAGCCAATTACAAAAACTACTTGGAGGAAATTGCCAAACCCCTTCCTTTTCATAATATCCACCCTTACTGTGGCACTAGAGCAGTCGGATACGCAACCGACTGCTGTATATGATGAGAAATTACTGAAATGAATTTATTAAAAATATGCGTTTGGTGAAATTTGTCACGTGGACGGTTATACGTCTAGCACATAATTTAACATTTAACCACGTCTTTAGAGTTTATACATTTAAAATTCCCATCCCTAACTTGGACCTAGTATGAACTTTATGTGGCATTAAAATGTGCACCTACTCCCAATTCTCTTCATTCTCCATTAGCTGTTCAAGCATTGCGTTGCCCATCGCTCAACGGATTTCTATCTCCTGCTTCAAGTTTTTCCGCCTTTCTTCAACCAGTTTTTCTTTGAGGCTCTCAATGATGTTCAGAAGTTCCTTAATAAAAATGAAGAGAACATTAACTGTAGCATTACATTTTGGGCAAGTTCTGTTTATCCCAGTATTTAATACATAATAGGCTGATCTGATTTCACATTTATTTAGTATTTCTCTTTGGGATTTCAAATATTCTTATCCTACAGGTTAAACAAGGCACATTTTAGATATCATATGATATGTCACAAGGTCCACAGCGACAGCAGTCTGTCATGGAGCCAAATGACCGTTTAAGCTCTTGTATAATAGATATAGCTACAGGGTGTATATAGTGTACTTGACAGTCTGGCTATTGTACACTTCATGTAGCACAGAAGTTATTGCTTAAGTATTACTATGTGCCTTTGATAACTAACAAATAAAAAAAAACACACACACACATACACACTATGAGACCAATACCTCCTGAGGCAGGATGGACATATCTGCTTCACTGTCCTCTTCATCAAGCAATTCTTCCTTCAACAATAAACTATCCATTGCCTCCTCTTCAACAATTGCATGTCTCAACAGCATTTTACCATCCTTACCCACTAGTCTGGGAGCTATACTTGCCAACTGCTTGTGCTGAATTACTTGTACCACCTGAAACACACAGCTTAAAAACAGACCAGCTGTTAATTACTGATATTCTAATTATGCATGTTAACTCTACAGGTGAAGACCAGCCAGGTAGTTCTACCACTGCCTCATGTCCAGGACCAGCTGTGCCACCCAGGTCCATGCAAGACAACTTGGTTGACGAGCGGGTCCCGGTGACTGACGATCAACAACATGTGGGGCAGCGGGAGGAAGAGGAGGAAGGCGATAGCCAGGGGGGGTCAAGCTCCACTGCCTGTTCCTCCTCCTCCCGAACTACCAGCTGATGAAGCTATTCAGCAACCTCGTAAGTATCCTAATCATGATGTTCGGAAAGTGAAATATTGTATTGTGCACAATTGAATAGCTTTACCTGTAGCGTATCCATAGGTTAAAACAGTTTGTGTGATAGAGTATGTATGTACTTTCCATTTGTAGTTATTTTACTGTTTTGTACACTGCTTTGTGTAGCCTATGTGAAATGCACTTTCTAAATGTTATTAATAAAGTTAATGTCTAAATTATCTTATTTTAAAGTGTGTAGATGGTATTAAACAAACGGTCAATTCTGGAGGCAATTTAAGTTTTATATTTTTGTTTCAGGGGCTGCTCAAGCCACTCGACCTCAAAGGGGGCGCTTGACAGAGAGACAATTCAGGCAGCATCTGATCCAGGAGCATTGTCTGATGCGCCTGGAGTACAGAAGGATGTACTGTCTGATTGCACGCACCGCTGGCTGGCAGGATCGTCAATACAGCCACCTCTTGGAACGGCTGGACCACGCTGATCAACAGCACCAAGAGGTGGTTGCGTTGCACGCCGAATTTCTGAGCACAATAACAAGAGAACTGCAGGTGCCTCTGTCACAGGGAAGACACCAAAATATCTAATGTTCGGGATACTGGGGTAGCAACACCTAGCAAAGGCAGACACAACGCCAGACGATACTTAGAGCTGATTTTATTGATTAAATTCTAAAAACCTTTAAATATACTATATAACATTATACAAATATATAAAATGGCCAGGAGCCTAAGTTGACAATAATAACATTAACAGCAATAATAGTTCAATCAAATAACAGTATAGCAATATCTAAGTCACAATAGCAGCTAGAATGAATAACAAGGGCTATTAACAAGGAGAGTCAACAAGATGCAAAACAGGAGTGACAGCTATCTATTTGAAAGTCATAATCGTGGCAAATAGCAATCCCAACGTGCTCTTCACTCGTCCCAACAGCAGTCCAGCCTCGTACAGGTTACAGCAGTTCCAATAGATCACCGGTGACGTCACACAATAGTGTTCTGTAAACAAACACATACAAAACTCGGCAAAGAAACCCAAGTCATAAAGAACAGGACATTAACAAACAATCATTTTCCAAACAAAAGAAATCTTTGCGAGGGGGGAGGTATCTCACCTCTTCCCCTCTAAAATTATCATAATACAGATAAGAGCAGCTATGAAAGTACAATAAAATCAATTCAAATAAGAGCAAAATAATAAAGCACACAGTAAATTATAAGTAAGAACGAATTCAACTAAAAGCAGAACGCAGCTCTCGCTATTCCTTATCCAATGCTGCCATCGTGTGGCCATTTAGTAGAAATGTTCGTTCTAATAAAACTTTTTTTTTTTTTTATCTGAACACAGCTCCGTGACAAGCGGTTGCTGGTGCCCTCTGCTGTTTACAAGAGGTAACATCCAAGTAAGAGCAAAATAAAGCACACAGTAAATTATAAGAGTGAATTCGACTAAGAGCAGCTAAACCTGATAGTAACTATTTGCTGATATGAGTCCAGTAAGAACACGTAGTAAGCATGATAAATGCATGAGAATGATTTCAAATGAGAGCAATTACAGAAAACGTTATTATTTATACACACAGTACTCTCCTGGTTATCCTGTAAATATTATCTATAACAAAAACACTGTCAATGTAGAAAAACAAGTTAGAAAAATGCATCAGCCGTTTAAAGGGGTGATATCAAACACAAAAGCCCAAGTTAGGAGAAGCAATTAGGCCAATCTTGTCAAGCATCAAGCAAATAGGCACACTTGGAAAGGTGCTGGGGCTCAAGATTCACACAATTCTTGCTTCTAACTTGGCACCTTTTTTTGATCGCTTTGCTCCACTTTATCGCTCCACTTGAAATGCACAGTGGCGCAGCGGGATAAGGTCGTGTGCTCTTCAAGAATGTCATGTTGCAAGTTCAAACCACTTGAAATGCTCTTTGTATGACTTGAAGTAACTGAGACACACACTCACACACTGAGACACACTCACATACACTGAGACTGTGTGTGTTGTAGTGTGTGTGTTTCTCATTTGAATGCTGGAAAAAAACATTATTCTCCTTGATATAGTGGTCTTATGAACTTAGGCTAAGGCATTTGTAAAGCATTAGATCTCTTCATAAAAGGACATATACATTTTGTTTGCATTTCTTGACCATGGTTTGACTTCAATAAGTGCATCATTTGCATGCACCATTTTCCAGTAGCACCCACAGCAAGAACAGACACATAGTGTCCTTAAGTAACATCCTGTCCTTGGTGTATGATGATGGAATCTAATTGGTAATTCCTGTTGTCCACAGTAATTGTGCTCTTTTGCACAGCATTAAACTTAGCATTGTGTCACTTTGATAAAGCAGCAATGTGTCCCCACAATGTGATTGAACCCAGTCAAGAACAAAGTGCTCTAACCGCTACTCCACAGATGCTGCAAGCGACGGATCACTAGTGTCTCGTTGTATAAGGCCACGGAAAATTCACGATTTCACGTATTTGACTGCCTACCGTGAAAAATGTAAATATTGGTGATTTCTGGCTGAGGTATGAAATCAGATTCAGAAACATGGCAAGAATTGCACACTGTTTTTTGTCAATTCCACCAAACTCTGTGGATGCAGCACGAGCAGTTTCTGCTTATGGACAGGTTTTTACACAACAAAGACAAACCACGAGTGTTGAAACTGCAACTAGATGCACAATTATTATTATTATTTATTTTAGTACAGCACCAGTGTCCCCCACCTGGGATTGAACCCATAACCCTCCAGTCAAGAGCCCTAACCACTACTCCACACTGCTGCCCATGCTAGCCTTCAACAAAGAACTAGTTTTCTGTTCACGGGCCAGATAATTTGTGTGTGAGTGTGTGTGTGTGTGCGTGTGTGTGCGCGTGTGAGTGTGGGTGTGTGTGTGTGTGTGCGTTTGTGCACGTGTGTGTGTGTGTGTGTGTGCGTGCATGTGTGTGTGTGCGTGTGTGTGCATGTGCGTGTGAGTGTGAGTGCGCATGTGAGTGTGTGTGTGTATGTGTGTGTGCGTGTGTGCGTGTGCGAGTGTGAGTGTGTGTGTGTGCGCGTGAATGTGTGTGCATGTGTGTGTGTGTGTGCGTGTGTGCACGTGTGTGTGTGTGTGAGAGAGCATGCTTGCGTGCATGTCATAATTTAGTGTGTGTAAAGAAAAACAGTTTTGTCACTTGCACTAAACCCTGTTTTTAACATTTTGTTTTTCAAAGTCAGCATAACACTATACCACACAGTCCGTTTAATTACTGTATGAACATAGCATACAAGTTTTAAAAGTTTACAAAACTCGACAATGTTGCCGAATTTGTCATTCAAACTTGTTTAGTTTTAATCAGTTTTGTCTGCTTGTTACTTTTTTCAGCGAACACATTTAAATGACCCTTGTTTGTTACATTTTAAAAGATTTTCTTTGAGGCGCTATTATATATATATATATATATATATATATATATATATATATATATATATATATATATATATATATATATATATTTATATTCTTTTTTTTTTACATGAAACTTGTACTTTTTATATAGGTATATAAATGTCAATTGCTGTGGATAAACGCATCAGCGAAATCAATTCATATGACATGTAGTTTTCTAGCTTGCTATTTATTAATATATTTATACATTTATAATATAAGCATGTATTCATTTCTACATTTATTTATTTAAAAATATGTATTTCTAAATGTATTTATTCCTCTTTGCATTTGTTTAAATCATTTATTTATTTCTACCAAATAAATTATTCCTTTATTTATTTTTCATTAAACGAGGAGCTACAATTTATCAGAGATCAGAGATTTAGACAAGGAAGCTACATGCCACTCTTGTGTGCAATTCCATTCTGCAGCCAGAATTTTGTCTCGGTCCCGCTCAAGAGATCACATCACTCCTGTCTTGGAGGCCTTGCACTGTCTGGCTGTCAGGTTCAGAATTGATTTTAAAATTTTAATGCTGACATATAAGGCTCTTCATGGGCTAGCTCCGACTTATCTGTCAGATCTTTCATCATTTTACACTCCCACTCGCATCTTCCGCTCTGCTGATCTCAAACTGCTGTGTGTCCCGCCTGCTCGCCTGCGCTCTATGGGCGACAGGGTCTTCTGTTGTTATGCCCCCAAATTTTGGAACTCAGTTCCACTAGAGATCAGGGACTCAGCTTCTCTGAGTGTTTTTAAAGCTAATTTAAAGACTTACTTTTTTAGAAAGGCGTGTTTATGATTTTTATGATTGTTTTATTTCCTTGTGCTTTTTTATGTATTATATTTTTATTTTATTTCTGTACTATTAATTGTGAAGCGCTCTGAGATGATTGCTTTTAAGGGCGCTATACAAAATAAAGCTGCTTCTTCTTCTTCTTCTTCTTCTTCTTCTTCTTCTATGGTATCTACCAAACAAACAGGAAACTAAAAATTTTCAAACAGGAAATCGAACATTTCTAGAATCGAGCAGCACCTTCAGGTTTTCAGCGAAAGCTGGTCAGGCTTGGATGCAAGCTTAAAAACCAACACATTTCAACAACTGCACAACGGCGCAGCGGGCTAAAGTTGCATGCTCTTCAAGAACGTCATGCTGCAAGTTGAAGCCATGGTATTATTTTTTTTCTCCCTGTGATATGTGCTGTTTTAAAACATAAGTAATTTGTTTAATATAAATGGTGTGGATATCAAACTGCTTGCATACTCTGGTTTGTTTTGACGTTGACCAACATGTGGAATCACATGATTGGTAGATGTCCAGTTATTTAGTCGCTACTCACCCTTAAAGTAGATGGAAGAGGAAGAAGAAGAAGAAGAAGAAGAAGAAGAAGAAGAAGAAGAAGAAGAAGAAGAATTTTACCTTAGGTTGACGACTTATATCTCATTGTGTATAAGAGGTATGTACGTTTTTTTTCACATTTGAGGTAAGAAAGTTTCAGACTTTTGATACTGGTACAGATGGTAATTCTAAGTGATTTAGTTTTGCCGCTGCAACATGGTAAAAACAGCTAAACTATTTGAGCTGTATAGAGACTCTCGGTAGTTTCAAACAAGTTTTTCTAACTTGTAGGTGGAACTACCGTTCCTCTCAATGTGTGGATAAAAATGCATGGGGTCTTCAAAAATCTGCAAAAAAATACATTGGAAAAAGAAGAAGAAGAAGAAGAAGAAGAAGAAGAAGAAGAAGAAGAAGAAGAAGAAGAAGAAGATGATTTTTTGATGACTTGGACGACTTATTTCTCTTACTGTATGACAGATATTTACTTTTTTCCAATAGGACGTCATCGAGGGAAGGACAAGGCAGTAATTTACTGGTTAACATTGCAATCGTGTTTATTTAAAAAAAAAAGTGTGAAGTAGTGGTGGGGGCTGTGGACTCTTGATCGGAGGGTCGTGGGTTCGATCCAAGGTGGGGGACACTGCTGTTGTACAAGATAGTTTACCTAGATTGCTCCAGTATAAATGGGTAATTGTATGTAAACATAATGTGATACAATTGTAAGTAGCCCTGGATAAGGGCGCCTGTTAATAAATAAGAAAGGGCCAATACTGAGTTTGCGAGCATATCAAAATACAATAAAGGGTTACAACAGTTTAGCACTTTCCATTAAATGTAATGTTCTTTGACAGTAGCCTCCATCTGGAAAACCAGAAATCTATTCAAAGTTGTGGGGGGCTTTGGCATGGATACCCCAGCTGTAGAGGATGAAGAGGGTTTTAAGAACAACAATGTAAGAACATGACTTAAAAATTTTTATAACAGAATTTAGTTTTAAAAGAGGATAGGATATCGTACATCGTCTGTAAAATCTTAAATACTGTGATATAATTTTTGGGGCATATCGGCCACCTCTAATTCAACCTATAATTTTGAGAGACTCCCTGTTACAAAGGTTTGGATACCCTTGTTATTTTGCAAAGATTTTTAAAATAAAAAATACAAGATTGCAATGTTACCCGGTGAATTACTGTCTTGTCCTTCCGTCAATGACATCGTATACTCCTTCACAGGAAGTGTAGTCCACTCAAGAGCAGAACTGTATTTATTTGTGTGAAAAATATTGAGCGCAGAGATGTGTCAATACCTGCGATGGTTTGCTGGCATTTGGGTCTATTTATTTTATACAAGTTGTCACAGCTACCGTACGTTAAACAAGAAATGTAGTGACAGAATTTGGAATGCTTTTCAGTGGGCTTGCCACACCAACTCAGGTAATAGAGGCCACTGTATAATTCAACATGTATTTGACTATTGCTGGTAGTAGTTTAATATAGAACCAATACCACAATTTTTACCATCTTAGAACTTGAAAGGTACAGAAAGTGCCAACATCCAACTGTGCTTAAGTATACATCAATATGCATACTGAAATGTGTGAACAATTTGAGATTTACTCTGAATTGTTGTAATTGTGATGCAATCTGGAGTGCCCTTTCTTGAACTTCTCCTCTTGTGAGGAATGAGAAATTTGCATATAAGGTAGATTGCGCAGGCAATTGCAATACAGCACTCCCTGTTCCTTGGTATTCACCTTGGTCTCCAGTTTGTTTAATTTGCAATAGTTATGGACCTGGATAAGGGTCTCTTTCAAGATAATACAACAATAAAAAACAGCAAGGCTATATTCATTCACTGTTATTGCCCGTTGGTCGAAGTCCACACTTTGGAGGTGATATGGGGTGTACCATAATAACATAAAACAGATTTATTTTTTGTTTTTTTGCATGAAAATCATAGACTCAGGTCTCAAGCGGATAAATATAATTTATATATATACAGACGTGCTCAAATTTGTTAGTACCCCTCCACAAAAAACGAAGAATGCACAATTTTCTCTGAAATAACTTGAAACTGACAAAAGTAATTGGCATCCACCATTGTTTATTCCATATTTAATAGAAATCAGACTTTGCTTTTGATTTTTCATTCAACATAATATTGTAAATAATAAAACAAATGAAAATGGCATGGACAAAAATGATGGGACCGCTAACCTAATATTTTGTTGCACAACCTTTAGAGGCAATCACTGCAATCAAACGTTTTCTGTAGCTCTCAATGAGACTTCTGCACCTGTTAACAGGTAGTTTGGCCCTCTCTTCCTGAGCAAACTGCTCCAGCTGTCTCAGGTTTGATGGGTGCCTTCTCCAGACTGCAAGTTTCAGCTCTTTCCATAGATGTTCGATAGGATTCAGATCAGGACTCATAGAAGGCCACTTCAGAATAGTCCAATGTTTTGTTCTTATCCATTCTTGGGTGCTTTAGCTGTGTGTTTTGGGTCATTATCCTGTTGGAGGACCCATGACCTGCGACTGAGACAGAGCTTTCTGACACTGGGCAGTACGTTTCGCTCCAGAATGCCTTGATAGTCTTGAGATTTCATTGTGCCCTGCACATATTCAAGGCACCCTGTGCCAGGCGCAGCAAAGCAGCCCCAAAACATAACCGAGCCTGCTCCATGTTTCACTGTAGGTATGGTGCTCTTTTCTTTGAAAGCTTCATGTTTTCGTCTGTGAACATAGAGCTGATGTGACTTGCCAAAAAGCTCCAGTTTTGACTCATCTGTCCAAAGGACATTCTCCCAGAAGGATTGTGGCTTGTCAATATGCATTTTAGCAAATTCCAGTCTGGCTTTTTTATGTTTTTCTTTCAGAAGTGGAGTCCTCCTGGGTCTTCTTCCATGGAGCCCACTTTCGCTCAAAAAGCGACGGATGGTGCGATCAGAAACTGACGTACCTTCACCTTGGAGTTCAGCTTGTATCTCTTTGGCAGTTATCCTTTTTCTACCATTCGTACTATCCTTCTGTTCAATCTGGTGTCGATTTTCCTCTTGTGGCCGCGCCCAGGGAGGTTGGCTACAGTTCCATGGAGCTTAAACCTCTTAATAATATTTGCAACTGTTGTCACAGGAACATCAAGCTGCTTGGAGATGGTCTTGTAGCCTTTACCTTTACCATGCTTGTCTATTATTTTCTTTCTGATCTCCTCAGACAACTCTCTCCTTTGCTTTCTCTGGTCCATGTTCAGTGTGGTGCACACAATGATACCAAACAGCACAGTGACTACTTTTCTCCATTTAAATAGGCTGAATGACTGATTACAAGATTGGAGACATGTTTGATACTAATTAAAGAAACTAATTAGTTTGAAATATCACTATAATCCAATTATTTATTATCTTTTCTAAGGGGTACCAACAAATGTGTCCAGGCCATTTTAGAATATATTTGTAGAATAAGCAATAATTCATCTCTTTTCACAGCTTCTTTGCTTTATTCTATGACATACCAAAGGCATGCAAGTATACATGATAAAATAGCTTTTAATTTCATCACTTTTCAGGAGGAATGAAGCATTATTTCAATGAGCTGTAAGGGTACCAACAAATTTGAGCACGTCTGTATATATATATATATATATATATATATATATATATATATATATATATATATATATATATATATATATATATATATATATATATATTATTGTGTAGCTGATGCTTTTTCAAATAACATTTGATGAATTACATGTTTTATACATGTTTAGCTGTTAAACAAATGGTCACTTAACATGTTTAATAAACACTTTAATACCATTTAATTTAACATTTTTGTTTTAATTTTAAACTTATGGTATTTAAAAAAAATACAATGGCCTGCACTCCAAGAATGTAATACAGAATCATAAAATCACTTATAGATTTTAAAGCTAAATTCCGTTATAACAATTTAAAATCATGTTTCTTCTTAAAACCCTCTGCACCCTCTACAGCTGGGGTATCCATGCCAAAGCCCCCAACAACTTTGAATAGATTTCTGGTTTTCCAGATGGAGGCTAGTCAAAGAACATAGGGTTTAGTGAAAAGTGCTAAACAGTTATAACCCTTTCCTGTATTTTGATATGCTCAGGATTGGCCCTTCATAAGTTACAATATCATTAGTTTGGCTCCCTGTTACAAAGGTTTGGATACCCTTGTTATTTTACAGAAACTAAAAAATAAAAGATTGCAATGTTACCCAGTGAATTACTGTCTTGTCCTTCCGTCAATGACATCGTATACCCCTGCACAAAAATTATATATATATATATATATATATATATATATATATATATATATATATATATAATTGTTTATTTACAGATTACCAGATACTCATTTTTAATTCATCAATAAAAACACCCTGAACTGCAGCGATGACACGAACGCTTTGTTTTAATTAGGGAAGATGTCCAGGAAACACTGTCTAGTGTCTTTAGACCTCCATCCAATTTACCTTTTCCCACTAAGGTTTTAGAGAAGGTGGGAGCTGGCCAACGCAATATATTTCTTGGTGATAACCAAGAACTTGAAAAGTTTAAATCGGGCTTTAGATCTGGTCACAGTACAGAGACTGCCCTAGTCAAAGTGCTAATGATTTACTAATGAGCGCAGACTCCAGTCACATATCCATTCTGGTTCTGTTAGATCCAAGTGCAGCATCTGATACTATTGATCATGCTAGTTTAACTGATCGCCTTGAAAGTTGGATAGGGCTTTCAGGAACTGTTTTAGACTGGCTTAGGTCATATCTTACGGACAGGCAGAATTTTGTTTCAATAGCAGACTTTGTATCACAATTATCCACTATCTCCTGTGGTGACCCCAGGGCTCCATTCTTGGCCCCTTACTATTCTCCTTATACATGCTACCATTGGGCATGATTATCTGTAAACACCATGTACATCTTCACTGTGATGCTGACGACACACAGCTTTACATCTCTGTGAAACCTGGGGATATATCGGTTGTCTCCACCCTAATTGCATGTCTGTCGGAGGTGGAAAGCTGGATGTCCCAACATTTTTTGCAGTTAAATTCAGGTAAGACTGAAGTTGGAGCAGAAATTGGAGTTGGTAAATTCTATAAAAACTAATTTAGGTAAATATAATTCAAATATAAATTCCAAAGCCAGAAACCTGGGATTTGTAATTGATTCTGATTTATGATTTGAGGGTCAAATTCACAATACCACTAAAGTGTCCTTTTATTATTTATGTAACATTGGCAAGATTAGGTCTTTTTTAATCATTGCCTGATGCTGAGAAGCTAATTCATGTGTCTGTGCTGTGTGTCTGTACTGTATGTGTGTCAGTGTGTCTGTGCTGTGTATCTGTACTGTATATGTGTCAGTGTGTCTGTGCTGTGTGTCTGTACTGTATGTGTGTCAGTGTGTCTGTGCTGTGTGTCTGTACTGTGGATGTGTGTCAGTGTGTCTGTGCTGTGTGTCTGTACTGTGGATGTGTGTCAGTATGTCTGTGCTGTGTATCTGTACTGTATGTGTGTCAGTGTGACTGTGCTGTGTGTCTGTACTGTATGTGTGTCAGTGTGTCTGTGCTGTGTGTCTGTACTGTATGTGTGTCAGTGTGTCTGTGCTGTGTATCTGTACTGTATGTGTGTCAGTGTGTCTGTGCTGTGTGTCTGTACTGTATGTGGTTCAGTGTGTCTGTGCTGTGTGTCTGTACTGTATGTGTGTCAGTGTGTCTGTCTGTACTGTATGTGTGTCAGTGTGTCTGTGCTGTGTGTCTGTACTGTATGTGTGTCAGTGTGTCTGTGCTGTGTATCTGTACTGTATGTGTGTCAGTGTGTCTGTGCTGTATGTGTGTCAGTGTGTCTGTGCTGTGTGTCTGTACTGTATGTGTGTCAGTGTGTCTGTGCTGTGTGTCTGTACGGAATGTGTGTCAGTGTGTCTGTACTGTATGTGTGTCAGTGTGTCTGTGCTGTGTGTCTGTACTGTATGTGTGTCGGTGTGTCTGTGCTGTGTGTCTGTACTGTATGTGTGTCAGTGTGTCTGTGCTGTGTATCTGTACTGTATGTGTGTCAGTGTGTCTGTACTGTATGTGTGTCAGTGTGTCTGTGCTGCGTGTCTGTACTGTATGTGTGTCAGTGTGTCTGTGCTGTGTATCTGTGCTGTGTGTCTGTACTGTACGTGTGTCAGTGTGTCTGTGCTGTGTGTCTGTACTATATGTGTGTCAGTGTGTCTGTGCTGTGTGTCTGTACTGTATGTGTGTCAGTGTGTCTGTGCTGTGTATCTGTACTGTATGTGTGTCAGTGTGTCTGTGCTGTGTGTCTGTACTGTATGTGTGTCAGTGTGTCTGTGCTGTGTGTCTGTACTGTATGTGTGTCAGTTTGTCTGTGCTGTGTGTGTGTCAGTGTGTCTGTGCTGTGTGTCTGTACTCTATGTGTGTCAGTGTGTCTGTGCTGTGTGTCTGTACGGTATGTGTGTCAGTGTGTCTGTGCTGTGTGTCTGTACTGTATGTGTGTCAGTGTGTCTGTGCTGTGTGTCTGTACTGTATGTGTGTCAGTTTGTCTGTGCTGTGTGTGTGTCAGTGTGTCTGTGCTGTGTGTCTGTACTCTATGTGTGTCAGTGTGTCTGTGCTGTGTGTCTGTACGGTATGTGTGTCAGTGTGTCTGTGCTGTGTGTCTGAACTGTATGTGTGTCAGTGCTGTATGTGTGTCAGTGTGTCTGTGCTGTGTGTCTGTACTGTATGTGTGTCAGTGTGTCTGTGCTGTGTGTCTGTACTGTATGTGTGTCCGTGTGTCTGTGCTGTGTGTCTGTACTGTATGTGTGTCAGTGTGTCTGTGCTGTGTGTCTGTACTGTATGTGTGTCAGTGTGTCTGTGCTGTGTGTCTGTACTGTATGTGTGTCCGTGTGTCTGTGCTGTGTGTCTGTACTGTATGTGTGTCAGTGTGTCTGTGCTGTGTGTCTGTACTGTGTGTGTCAGTGTGTCTGTGCTGTGTATCTGTACTGTATGTGTGTCAGTGTGTCTGTGCTGTGTGTCTGTACTGTATGTGTGTCAGTGTGTCTGTGCTGTGTGTCTGTGCTGTATCTGTGTCAGTGTGTCTGTGCTGTGTGTCTGTGCTGTATGTGTGTCAGTGTGTCTGTGCTGTGTGTCTGTGCTGTATGTGTGTCAGTGTGTCTGTGCTGTGTGTCTGTACTGTATGTGTGTCAGTGTGACTGTGCTGTGTGTCTGTACTGTATGTGTGTCAGTGTGTCTGTGCTGTGTGTCTGTACTGTATGTGTGTCAGTGTGTCTGTGCTGTGTATCTGTACTGTATGTGTGTCAGTGTGTCTGTGCTGTGTGTCTGTACTGTATGTGGTTCAGTGTGTCTGTGCTGTGTGTCTGTACTGTATGTGTGTCAGTGTGTCTGTCTGTACTGTATGTGTGTCAGTGTGTCTGTGCTGTGTGTCTGTACTGTATGTGTGTCAGTGTGTCTGTGCTGTGTATCTGTACTGTATGTGTGTCAGTGTGTCTGTGCTGTATGTGTGTCAGTGTGTCTGTGCTGTGTGTCTGTACTGTATGTGTGTCAGTGTGTCTGTGCTGTGTGTCTGTACGGAATGTGTGTCAGTGTGTCTGTACTGTATGTGTGTCAGTGTGTCTGTGCTGTGTGTCTGTACTGTATGTGTGTCGGTGTGTCTGTGCTGTGTGTCTGTACTGTATGTGTGTCAGTGTGTCTGTGCTGTGTATCTGTACTGTATGTGTGTCAGTGTGTCTGTACTGTATGTGTGTCAGTGTGTCTGTGCTGCGTGTCTGTACTGTATGTGTGTCAGTGTGTCTGTGCTGTGTATCTGTGCTGTGTGTCTGTACTGTACGTGTGTCAGTGTGTCTGTGCTGTGTGTCTGTACTATATGTGTGTCAGTGTGTCTGTGCTGTGTGTCTGTACTGTATGTGTGTCAGTGTGTCTGTGCTGTGTATCTGTACTGTATGTGTGTCAGTGTGTCTGTGCTGTGTGTCTGTACTGTATGTGTGTCAGTGTGTCTGTGCTGTGTGTCTGTACTGTATGTGTGTCAGTTTGTCTGTGCTGTGTGTGTGTCAGTGTGTCTGTGCTGTGTGTCTGTACTCTATGTGTGTCAGTGTGTCTGTGCTGTGTGTCTGTACGGTATGTGTGTCAGTGTGTCTGTGCTGTGTGTCTGAACTGTATGTGTGTCAGTGCTGTATGTGTGTCAGTGTGTCTGTGCTGTGTGTCTGTACTGTATGTGTGTCAGTGTGTCTGTGCTGTGTGTCTGTACTGTATGTGTGTCCGTGTGTCTGTGCTGTGTGTCTGTACTGTATGTGTGTCAGTGTGTCTGTGCTGTGTGTCTGTACTGTATGTGTGTCAGTGTGTCTGTGCTGTGTGTCTGTACTGTATGTGTGTCCGTGTGTCTGTGCTGTGTGTCTGTACTGTATGTGTGTCAGTGTGTCTGTGCTGTGTG